>NW_014577560.1:51753-67697 GCF_000485595.1 Priapulus caudatus | reverse complement strand
ACTGATACCAGTGCTCTTTCACCTGCATTTACAACATTGGCTACAGCGGAATGACCACTGAATACATTGGCTTGATCTCTCAAGTACGGAATTTCAATTAATTTCTTCATGGCCATTGCCTTGCCAACACCGTACCGGCGGGAGGTTGTGTCACATCCGGTCACTGCGTGAAGAAAAGGCAGATTCTTGCACACTTCACTGCCCAACTGCTCTTGAACTTTCTTCATGTGCCAGACGCGCGCACCTCTTGCGTTTTTCTTTTGCTCAGGCCTGAAGAAGAGATCGCAGCCATCCTGGCGAGCATGGTAGCATAGGAGAACCAACAAATCGGTGTCATCTCCAACAAGAACTGTTGTGTTGGCCATAGCAGACTCCACTGCTGTTTTGACTATGAGTAGATCAGCGTCTCCATTAGCATGGTAGGTTGTGCAGCCAGCTTTTTGGAGAGCTTGGCTCAACATGACGAGAAACCGTTGCTTGTTCTTGGGATTCGAGAGGAAGTTATCCTTCTTCAGCGTAACGACCATACTTTCTGTAAAAATGACTGTCGCTGCAACCTTCCCAGATGTGCGCCTTTTCAGAGATGTTGACATGCACAAGGCTGTCACTATCAGTCGGCTTTTCTCGAACTTGCCTGTACACTTGAAACTGATTCACAATGTTGAATCTGTGTTTCTTGTAAAAGGGTGAGACTTTCATTGAACTTCTTTAACAGTTGATCCAGTGGTACCGTAAAATCAGTTTTCCCCATAATACTTACCAATTCTGTAGGTACATCTTTTCGTGGTATCTTTTTTTGCAACCACTGTGTGTAAGTTATGTTTTCACTTACCTGGACCTCATTCTGAACTACTGCAGGTTATGGTTTGTTTTTGCACACATTGCATTCATTATGTGCGCATTCCATACTTTTTGGATCACAAACCACTTCATCAGATAATCTGTCTAAATCAGCAGTTGGAATATGCCCTTTCTTTTTCAGAGCATCTGCAATAAATTCTGTATTTTCGTGAATTTTGCAAAGACATGTTTGTCGGTCATTTTCTGTTGGTTCTAAAACATTAAAGGGTCTCCATTTACAAAATAAATGAATAATGCACTTTGGTTCCCACTTCAGCAGTGAATTTCATATAAAGCTTAGAAAGGCTAGATGTCAGTAGTACATGTTTCTGTGAGCCAGCTTGATTTCAATGCCAGTTGCGCTCAGTCTTACCTTTTTCTTTTGTCATGTGTCATTAGCCAAGTCATTTAATTTTTTTTTTGACTAGACCACATGGTATATTTATGTTTCCCTAATTTAAATTTCCCATTGAATGTGGTTCCCCGTTAAATAATTCTGAATGTGGAGAGCTGCCTAATCCTAGTTTGGTTATTAGGTAGTGAAACTCTAGCAGCGGCTAGGCAAATAACACATGTAGATTAACTATGGCCTGGGTATATTAGTCCGACAGGACTGCGATACTGAATCCTTCTTACAAAATGAGAACACTTTTATCAACAAACTATTATCTATATAAAATCTATCTAGCTATGTAAACTGGTTTCCTGGTGAGGTTGGGATGGTTGTCGTCTCCTCCTAGTTGGTTGTAGTTGTCCTTTTCTGGTCTCACCGGTGACGACGTTGCTGGTGTAGCTTGGGTCGCTGGTTCTCCTCTTCTTTTATCGGTGAGATGGGGGCCTCCAGCCGGAATTCCGCAAGTGCCTGTTGCGTCTCTTGCTCCCGTGACGTTGATTTCCTGGTGCGAGGATCTTTGGTCGGCTTATGGGATCTATCCTGTTCATAGGTGTGGTCGTGATTTCTGAGCTGGTTGTAGAGCTCTTTCCGAGTATTTTCCTCTTCTATTTCTCCTAGAATTTTCCTGATTCGTCCTCTTATTCGGCTCAATCGAAGGGTGCTTCGGGTAATTTCAGCGTGGATGGTAGATGGTGCCGGTAAATCCAGAGGGTGAATTTTCCATGTGGTTGTCTGCTTGTCGGTGATTTTCGTGGGCGGTCCAAATAGAAGTGGCTCTCCATTGCATGTATGGAGGAGTTGTTCCAGCTCTGTCTGACTAGTTGCTAGGTTCTGCGCCCGTTTCCTTTTTTGTCGTGCTTGCTCTTCTTGGTGGGAGTATCTTGTATTGAAGGACTCATAAGGCTGTTGTGGTAGTTCCGTGCTTCTCCTGGCAATGGTGAATCCCACGGGGTTGGTAAGAGGTTCTGGTCTTGCAGTTGTAGGTGGCCTCGGGGTTTCGTGCAACCTCAACTGTTCCGTGTGGGGTGCAGGCATGTCTAGATGTTTTCGTGAGCAGTGCTTCATGATATCCTCCCGTCTTGCGGAATGTTGTTTCGTGCAGTGCGGACATGCGTACTGTCTTAGTAAAGGTCCGTGCTGACTGGTTAGATGTCGCCGTGAGTTGCGGAATTTGGAGAACTCCTTCCGGCATCCGGGTATATTACATACGTAGGGTTGTTTTCCTAGTACTTCGATTTTCTCCTCTGGTCATACATCAGCGAACGAGCTTGGCACTCGCCCGCTCGCCAATGGCGAGTAAAAGCTAATGCTGACTTTAGTGCTACAATTATAAAAATAATTGTATAAAACTTTAATCAAATCTTGGTTCCTTACGTTATATATTCAAACATTGATGAAAAACAGTTTTGTGATGTGTGCTAGCGATTGTGAAGGGCGGCTATCACACGGCATCCTCACTTTATATTATCAAAGGTTGCCGACAGTCAGCACAGCGTCTCTCCGGATTTCTTTCTGAATATCCTTCAGGCTTCATAATATGGCTTTATTGAGTTCCTTCAGATCAAGACAAACTCTATTTCCATCAGGGTTTTTCACGACAACAATGGGGCTGACCCACTTTGTAGGTGTCTCAACGCGTGTGATGATGCCACGTTCTTCCATCTGCCCCAACTCTTACTTGACGTTGTCTTTGAGAGTGCGGAATTCTTCGTGGGTTTTGCGACAACCGGACTCACGTTCGGGTCAACTTTAATGTCGTAATTTCCAGGAAGACAGCCTATACCCTGAAATAAGCTGGAGTGTTCTCTCATCACGTCTTCAGCTGTGTTCTGGTCTGTGTTAATCGAATAAAGTCGTTTGACCAAGTTCAGTTCGATGCTTGTGGACAAACCCAGTACAGGTACCACGTCATTCTCAACCACGTGTAGTTCAGTGTCATAGTATCTGTCTGTACAGAATACTGACCTTCAGTTTGCCACATGTTTTGATTTCGTGACCGGAGTACACCACAAGTTTGCTTTTGCTCTTTGGCATCTTTTTGACATCGAGTCTCGCTTGTTGACACGTTTTCCGACCAATCACGTTACACTGCGCACCTGTGTCAATCTTGAAGTTGATTGGTGGTGACTGGTTGATACTGAGTGGAACTTTCTACCCATCCTTCAGTCCAGAATCTACACTGTACATGAAGAACTTGTCATAATCGTCATCTTCTGTCTCGTCAAGGTGATGCACTTTCTCCGAGTATGACTGTCTAGCTGATGCACGCGATCTGCACATATGCGTGAAGTGATTGTTTCTCGTACACTTTCCACATACTTCCAAATGCAGGAAAATTGGCTACACCTTTAATGTGATGCTTACCGCAGTATGTACAGCCTGTAGTCTTGTGACTGTCAGCTTTCACTTTCGGTTTTGTGACTTTCTTCTTCACGTGTCCGTGTCCTTGTTTGAATTCATGGACATTTTTCTCATCACCAATTTCCTTTAGGTGTAATTCGCTAGCCTCTGCAGCTTTGCAGATTTCAACAGCCTTCTGTAGGGTTAGGTCTCTTTCACGAAGTAGTCTTGCACGCACGCTGTCATTGCATATGCCACAGACTATTCTGTCACAAATGAGCGAGTCATGCAGCGTGCCAAATTCACACGTGGAAGCTTTCTGTCGGAGTTCGGTGACATATGACGCAATATTCTCGCCATCTTTCTGACTTCTAGTGTTAAAACTATGTCTCTCATACGACACATTTTTTCTAGGGTTACAGTACTCTTCAAATTTGGATTTGATGTCCTTTACTTTAGCTTTATTTTTTTCCGAACCTTCCACGGTAGACCACGTGAACGTGTGTGTTGTACACCTCAATTGCTTCTGGGCCGAGAACATGTAACAGAGTCATGCCTTGCACTTTTTCATCTTTCTCTGCAAGTCCTGACGCAACAGCATATGTCAAACTGCTGGACGAATCTCCGCCAGTTCTCTGCCACATTGCCTGTCACCGGTAGGTATAGCGGTGGCTGTAGGCGTTCCATTAACCGTTCCGTTAGGCGTTCCGTTAGTGACTTCAGATATAATTACAAGATCGGGGCCTAGACCAGGAATATCAGCCGGCCTCGCGCGGATAATCACATACCTACAAGAAGGAGGTGCGTATATATATATATTCATAGATATATAGCTGTTTCCCATGTATATATTATACAGATAACGCACGGCCCGGCGTGCATCAGTGTAAATGCAGCGCAGCGCGAGGTATCTTTAGACTGGTGCGCACTGCGCACGAGCCACTTGCGGTGAGTACAAGGGCAGAGTTCCAGGGGCACTCTGGGCCGCCTTCGGCTGTGATACCTCGGTTCCGACCAGACGACTAGCGGGCAACCATCACAGCCGAATGGGATTTAGTACCGACCGTGGTTCATTAAAAATGGCGGCGCCCATGCAGAATCGCGCTTCAGCTTGTTTTTATGAGTTTTTGAGTATGATTATGGACGATGATGAACAAATTCTTCTCAGACAGCTTAGTCTGATGATGTCTACTCAAGCATTAGGTGTAGTGGACAAATTTCCAGTTCAGCTGCCGAAGATATTGCAGTATGCCGAAAATATAGTCCCACAGTACAACTTCGACGACTTCAGGTAAGGTAGCATGCAGCGAGACGTTGTTGTGATGTTTTTTAGGCTTATGCCTCTGCTCTTTAGTCTTGGTATTTTGCCAGTAGCAGTACCTTATTCTAAATTAGTCTAATAATAAACGTCATTTCAAGCATACAGGTATATTTCTTTCTTTTGTGATTTCTATTAATTATTTATTGTTGTTATGTTAGGGAGGCAGGCCTATTTATTGTTTGTTTTCAAAATTTCTTCTTACATACATTATGCCTATTTATTTTAATAATATTTCAGGTATCACTACAGACTGTCTAGAGAATCATTCCAATACCTACTCGAACAATTAGGACCACGTCTAATTGCTACCAACATAGGGGGTGATGTTGCAGTGTTGCCCCAAAAGATGATGCTAATATTTGTGTGGTACATGGCCACTCAGGAATCAATGAGGGAAACTGCTCATCTGTTTGGAATTTCAATCTCCACAACTCATGGTATTATCATGAAAATCCTGGACATTGTAACCGACAGTGCAAATCAGGTAAGTTCTCAAATCTAGTTGATCTTATTTCTTTTATCTGTTTTCCAGTATTTCATCATTTATCGATGTTTCAAAGCAATTTTACAAGCTTACTTTTCATGAGGTTATATTGATTAATAAAGTTGGACTTGCCCATTTTTACAGTTTATCCAGTGGCCAACATTAGATGAACAAGAACGGATTTCCAGAGAGTTACAGGAGGAGTACATCATTGATGGCGCAATAGGATATATAGATGGAACACACATCAGATTAAACCACCGAATCAAAGAAGATCAAGATTACATCAATCGCAAAAAGTTCCCTTCAATTCAGCTACAGGTCAGGGGCGTGTACAGGGGGGGGTGGTACCCAGGGGGCTACACCCCCACCGCTCTGGGAACCCGAGGGCCCGGTGCCACCGCTACACTCCTCCCCCCTTCAGGATCGACCGTCAGGTCGATCCCAAAGGCCTTCCGAGCGGTGCACCGGCGCCCTATTCGTCCGCACCTACTGCTGGGGTGGCTTGTCCCCGGGGTTCAACAGGGATTGCATGGCCTCCGCCCTCCTGAGTTCCCCCAGGGCCGCGATCTCGACCACGCGCGCGTGGCGCAGGTGGTTTTGAGCCCAGAGGACGGCTTGCTCAAGCTGCTCCACCCCCATCTGGTGCACGAGTTCTGGTGCCGGCGTGCCGTCTGCGCCGCTGAACGCCGGACAGTCCCAGTTCCCGCTTTTCGCCTCCGGCGTTCCCTCCCACAGGGTACAGAAGCGCCGGAACACGCCCCGTTCGCTGTCTGGAATGTGCTCCAGGCACATTGGCTCCAGCGATCCAGCTGCCATGGCTGGCTGGAACGTCGACGCGGAGGACTCCGCGGGCGCCCGAGCCAACGCAGCTGATGGGGTCGGTGTCGCTGCAGTCGACGATCGCCTCGCCGACGCTGCCTCCCGTCTCGCCGCACGCTTTGCCCCCATCGACGCCGCGCGCTTCGTCGCTGCTGCTGTCGACGTCGCACGCTCCGTCCGAGTCGACGGTGCGTGCTTGGCTGCAGCCGACGTCGCGCGTTCCGTCCGGGTCGACGGTGCGCGCTTCGCGGCAGCTGACGTCGCGCGCCCTGCGGCAGTCGACGTCGTGCGCTCCGTGGCAGGCAGCACTACACTGGTAGCGTGAACTTTTGCCTTCTGGGGCGCATTGGTGGGCGGACCCCGCTTCAAGGAGGGCCGGGGCGCAGCTGCAGGCACAGGCATGGGCGGCCTGGTGCCAGCCGCTGCCTGCGCGTAAGCCCGGCCATCCCTACGCACCGGTCGCAGGATAGCTCGGCCGGCTGGTGGTGACGCCGGCGCCACCGGATGGGCGCTCTGCCTCACCGCCCTCCTCTCCCGGAGGTAGCCCTTCGCGCACCCCCTGTACTCGGGGGTACGGGTGTGTCGCTCTGGCCACCTCCCGTCGGGCGCCCATCCTGTAGACCTGACCTAGGCGTTGCGCTGCTGCCAGGTGGTGTGACAAGCGGTACAGCACTGCGCCTGGGTAGGCCTTGTCACACCCCCGGATCGGGCACGGAGCGACCATACTCTCCCGCCGATGGTACTCGGCGTGGTGGTCGACTACGTGCCAGGTCGGCACGCCGCATCGAACGCACCAGTTGACTTATAACCTAGGATCAGAACCAGAACTGGGGCCGCGACCCAGAAACAGATTCAAGAAATTCGTGTCATCGTAGCGGATCATGCAATGCAATGCATCACATATGCAGATGAACGAAGCAAGGTACTCATACAGTAATGCGGATGATGAGGTGGGGAAAAAAATTCGGATGAACATCACACAAGTTTGATGACAAGTTCATACGCATGCCAGCAAGGTGACAACGAAGAGAACACAATGTACTCAATGCCGAAGGATGTGATGATATGGGGTGCACGGGTGCAATGAAGGCCATGGCTGATTGGGGTTTTCGAGCCTAGTTGACTCGGTAATTGATGTAGACATCAATATTTAAACTAGTAGACTTACATAGTCATTAATCGGGGCGTTATCCCGCGCACGTATTAAGTTATTAGGGATGCGGACCGCTATTCTGGAAGCTATGGTGTAAGACGAATATATGCAGGACCGCACCCTGGGAGCTGTTTAGTTTCTAAAAGGCGTGCGGTATCTCAGGGCGCTCAAGGTGACAGCAAGGAGAGCACAATGTACCTGAGAGAGGCAGTTCGCCAGTAAAGAGTTGGTCGGCCAGTAGCAGACGTACATGGCGTGAGGATGGAGGCCTAACCTCAAACTAACCTCAAATGGACCCGGAAGCATCATTGATGCAAAATATCGGCCTTGGCCAAATGCCACCCACAGACAACTATAGTGGGGCCCTGAAGACCTTGGGGAAGTTTTGGGGAATTGGAATTTGGGGCATTTGTGGGGATTGGGTTTCCTTGGCAATTGGGGAGGTGGAACATGTGGGGGGTGGGGGTTCCGTGGCAGCAAGGGGAGGGCGGGATGAATAAATCGCGGGGGGGTAATTCCCCACAACGTACAATACAAGACGTATCGACTGGATGAGCTGGACTTCTCACAGGCAGCACGTAGCACGTTTGAATCGCGCGACGGGGAACAGCCGCACAATGCGGAATAATGCAGAACCGCATTTATGGCGGGTAGATTTTACGGCCGGATGCCATTCCTGACGCCAACTCCGTTTAGTCGCCTCCTACGACATGAAGGAGATACATTAGGCGTATTCGATTGCCGGACCTACACGGCTGAAACCAACCCCCCTAACAGTCAAAATATTAGGCTAACCGCGAAGCTTAATGTCTATTGTACACCACGAATGTGCTCAGCTAGTACTAACAATCAATAATCGTATCTCCCAACACCCCTAAACACCTAAAGAAGTTGCTGGGTTGTTCGTTAAGCAAATATCTAATTTGCCTGTCAATTCCGTTAATATAGTCCGTGATTGGCTGAATCTCAAGGGTAGATGCCAAATCCCAATTGGATTGGGTAATGGTCATTGTCCCTTTCAGTACGAATACAGCCCCTTGTGTGGCTGCCGTATCACCAAGGGCTGTGGCAAAACACAGAGCGAATCTGGGAGAGGAATATGAAAACCTCTTAGTGCTTAGGCCATACCTTACTGAAATAACTCTTAACCCGAGTAACAAGATTGCTCTTTTCCGTTCCGTGGGACACCACCTTTACACGTGGCTCCTGTACTATCGCTATTGATTCCACAGAATGTGCACTATCTGGAACCATAGGTATAGTCTCTATCACTTCTGGCGTCTTTGCCTTCTTCTCGTCTTCATGTTCATCTTCATCTTCATTTTCATCTTCATCTTCATCTTCATCTTCATCTTGCGTTAGCTGCTGAACATCTCCTGATGAAAAAGGAATATTTACTTCCTTCTGTCCGAGATGTGGGCTCGTAAGCTCCACATAGCTATAAGCGTCGATAGCTCTATCAAAATCCGTCTTAATATCTCTCTTAGCCACTCTCCGGATTTCTTTCTGAATATCCTTCAGGCTTCATAATATGGCTTTATTGAGTTCCTTCAGATCAAGACAAACTCGGATATTTCCATCAGGGTTTTTCACGACAACAATGGGGCTGAACCACTTTGTAGGTGTCTCAACGCGTGTGATGATGCCACGTTCTTCCATCTGCCCCAACTCTTACTTGACGTTGTCTTTGAGAGTGCGGAATTCTTCGTGAGTTTTGCGACAACCGGACTCACGTTCGGGTCAACTTTAATGTCGTACTTTCCAGGAAGACAGCCTATACCTTGAAATAAGCTGGAGTGTTCTCTCATCACGTCTTCAGCTGTGTTCTGGTCTGTGTTAATCGAATAAAGTCGTTTGACCAAGTTCAGTTCGATGCTTGTGGACAAACCCAGTACAGGTACCACGTCATTCTCAACCACGTGTAGTTCAGTGTCATAGTATCTGTCTGTACAGAATACTGACCTTCAGTTTGCCACATGTTTTGATTTCGTGACCGGAGTACACCACAAGTTTGCTTTTGCTCTTTGGCATCTTTTTGACATCGAGTCTCGCTTGTTGACACGTTTTCCGACCAATCACGTTACACTGCGCACCTGTGTCAATCTTGAAGTTGATTGGTGGTGACTGGTTGATACTGAGTGGAACTTTCTACCCATCCTTCAGTCCAGAATCTACACTGTACATGAAGAACTTGTCATAATCGTCATCTTCTGTCTCGTCAAGGTGATGCACTTTCTCCGAGTATGACTGTCTAGCTGATGCACGCGATCTGCACATATGCGTGAAGTGATTGTTTCTCGTACACTTTCCACATACTTCCAAATGCAGGAAAATTGGCTACACCTTTAATGTGATGCTTACCGCAGTATGTACAGCCTGTAGTCTTGTGACTGTCAGCTTTCACTTTCGGTTTTGTGACTTTCTTCTTCACGTGTCCGTGTCCTTGTTTGAATTCATGGACATTTTTCTCATCACCAATTTCCTTTAGGTGTAATTCGCTAGCCTCTGCAGCTTTGCAGATATCAACAGCCTTCTGTAGGGTTAGCTCTCTTTCACGAAGTAGTCTTGCACGCACGCTGTCATTGCATATGCCACAGACTATTCTGTCACAAATGAGCGAGTCATGCAGCGTGCCAAATTCACACGTGGAAGCTTTCTGTCGGAGTTAGGTGACATATGACGCAATATTCTCGCCATCTTTCTGACTTCTAGTGTTAAAACTATGTCTCTCATACGACACATTTTTTCTAGGGTTACAGTACTCTTCAAATTTGGATTTGATGTTCTTTACTTTAGCTTTATTTTTTTCCGAACCTTCCACGGTAGACCACGTGAACGTGTGTGTTGTACACCTCAATTGCTTCTGGGCCGAGAACATGTAACAGAGTCATGCCTTGTACTTTTTCATCTTTCTCTGCAAGTCCCGACGCAACAGCATATATGTCAAACTGCTGGACGAATCTCCGCCAGTTCTCTGCCACATTGCCTGTCACCGGTAGGTATAGCGGTGTCTGTAGGCGTTCCATTAACCGTTCCGTTAGGCGTTCCGTTAGTGACTTCAGATATAATTACAAGATCGGGGCCTAGACCAGGAATATCAGCCGGCCTCGCGCGGATAATCACATACCTACAAGAAGGAGGTGCGTATATATATATATTCATAGATATATAGCTGTTTCCCATGTATATATTATACAGATAACGCACGGCCCGGCGTGCATCAGTGTAAATGCAGCGCAGCGCGAGGTATCTTTAGACTGGTGCGCACTGCGCACGAGCCACTTGCGGTGAGTACAAGGGCAGAGTTCCAGGGGCACTCTGTTGTTAAAACCTGGTATAATTTCTCAAACTAGGTCCTTCAAAAAGCCCGGAAAGAAGCAAAACTCCAAGAAGCACATCATATCATTCAGAAACTGAAAGTAAAGAAGGCAATTGCTAGAAAGCCATCCGATGACAGTGATGACTCAGTAGTGGTATCATCAGGTGAAAGCAGGAGTGATGAAAGTGATGGAGGTCACAGATATGAAATGAGTTTCATGAAAAAGAAAGTAAAGCTGCTGACAAGTCAGAATAGGCGGCTGCAAACTGAAAATGAAATTCTTTGCCAAGGTGAGTACTCTTATAATAAATCATATTTTCTTACGTAAAAATAATTCCATATTTACACAGGTTTGGCACGAAAAAGAAGTAGTGCTTTAATTTTTAAACTGTATTAAAACATGTTTTGTTTTGGTTGAAAAAAAGGTTTTATCTTAAGTGTTTTTTGCTGATAATAAAATATAAAAGTCTATCATCTTTGGAAAATTCAGTAGTGCCAAAATTATGATACTATGATAGACTGATTATTTAATGTCCAAATTTCTCTGTAAAAATTGGCTGATTTTAGACTATAAGAACTTTAAACTGTACGTAACAAACACACTGATTAGATAGATAGTGAGTGATAATAATTATATTCTTAGGACTCCCAAAAATCTATCGAGGGATGAAGAATTTATTGGAGGATATGCAAAAGACTGCCGCATACAGTAGTTCCAGACCATCTGGCAGCACACTTTCAGCGAGTGAAGTGCAGATACAAGGTATTATGAATTGCTGGCCATAATAATAATAATACATATATATATGTTATTTGTTCTGTTATTTAATTAATATGAATTAGAAAAGGTCATACAAAATTCAGCAATGGCAATGGCAAAAAAAGTTAAAAAGTACAAGTTATGTCAATGTATGACTAAAGGGCTACTTTGCTCTTAGGGATGATTAATGTTTTTTTACTGAAAGCACTTTGAAATACTAATAAAATGCATGAAAGTACATCAACGAAATAAAAGGTTTATATGGCACTATAAAAATTAGTACTTAGTAAATGAGTAATGAGTATATACTATATAGTAATATATATTAAATTTTATTGTAATAGGTCCCAAGGTGCTACGTCCATCAGCATCCACTCTCAAGACACTGATGTCCTCGTACTGGCGCTCAGACGATACCCAGAGCTGTGTTGAAATGTTCACTTTGTAACCGGAACAGAGCAGAGGCGTCGAAGCATTTCACATCAACCGATCTTTGATGTGGTGGGCTCGAGCACCGTCGCAGCACTCCCTGGCTTTCATGCTTTCAGTGGTGCAGACATCACTAGGCGATTTTCAGGAATGAGCAAGAGAAAGTGCTGGAAAGTCTTTGTTGATATGGATCCAGAGAGACCGGGTACAAGATGGCGTTGCGCAAAAGATGCGTTGTTCCCCGACCGCCGAGAGCGGTTAAGCCGCGCACTTCCGCGGGACTGGGCGCACGCGACCGCGGTGTCTCGCGACCTCGGTGTGTCGCAGCATCTCGCGCTGCCCCGCTCTACGGATTCGCGCGCCGAAGGAAGGCGGGCGCGCGAATCCGTATAGCGGGAAGCGTAACATCGCGCAGTTTCGTCACACACCGGCTCGGCTATGGCGGCCTTCGGTGGGGGCATTTGCTGCTGCTGCTGCTGCAGAGCCGCGCTGCGCGGCAGGGGCGAGTTTTTGTTGCTGTTGCTGCTTTGCGAGTATCTACTTAGCTACGTGTAAAAACTGGCACGGCCACGCCACCCCGTGCTCGCAGTATTCGCCCGTTAATTCAGTTGGCAGATAGATTAACTTATTAACCACATTACTTTGCCTTAGCATTGTACTTGCACAACTTGGCAGAGACTGAGCAGTTCAACCCTCAGCAATTTGAAGTTTATGTTTCTCTTTTTTTAAGTAAGTATTTTAGTCTTTGGTGTCCCCAAAGATGAAAATACTCAACTCAAAAGTGATATTTTTGTGATGAAGTTTGTTTAATAATGCTGCCTCAGAGTGCAGGAAATTGCATCCAAGAGGTGTAATTTTCACAAAAATTCCGGGGGACGTTTAATCATGGAACCCCTTTCCTAAACCCACCCCCGTAGTCGATTTTTTCACTATCGTTTGACAAGCATTTTTGTTTTAAAATTTGGGCGAGTACAGATTCTGTTTGGGCGAATTAACTAATTGACTCACTCGCCCAGTTTGTCGAGAGGTTTTTATTTTAAAGCTCTAACACTGATACATGGATATCGATTTCTGCCATCATGCTATGAAACATATAGAACAATGTTGAGTAAGTGTACTTATGCTGTCCCAGGACAGCTTTTACACTTTCCGTTGTCCTATCTCATAGGTCCATCCTTTGGGGATGTTTTCTGCTCTTACTCCTCTCTGGGGGAGGAAAGGGAGGTTATTGGCTGCTCCTGATTCGGTTTCTTCCATGCCGAATCGATTTGTGTTAAATATTTGTGTTATTGAGATAAAGATCATTTGCCTTACGCGATTCCCATCTTACAAACTCGACTAACTGACTAAATGTGACAGTTTTCCTGGCGTCCTTCAACTTCATAACGTTGGTCCGCCATTTGTCGTGCATAAAGTAGGGTAGTTTGCCTACAATACGCTTCAAGTTCTCAGAATAATCCAAAACAGTGTCTAGACGGGTCAATATATAATTTACCCCAAAAAAATTGCAAAAGTTTGTTTTATGGTTGTTTTATGTTAATATGGGTCTAGTCTACAACATACTAAAAGTTCTCCAAAATTCGAGCATGGGAACGTCACCAATTTTGAAGATTACTTTTATCGATTTTAAGTCATTTTCCATTAAAATGTGAAAACTTCAGAAAGCCATAACTCAGTCAATTTTCATGATAGATCAATGAAACTTGCATCTTTACCTAGGTTTTCAGGGTCAATCTTTCATATAAAAGGGTTCTCAGTGATGTTGATTAACCCCTTATACCATATCTAGGGGTACCCCTACCCCATATCTCTTATTATAACGCCGTCCTAATCGATAAACGAGCAGTCTTCTAATTTCACATCATTTTAACCAGCATGTTCGCACAACTTTACACATCATCGTCTTCTATCACTGGATCATTTGTCATATTGTCACAGTTGCCATCTTGGCAATGTCCGCATGCACTGGTGCACTCTAGTCCATGCTTTCTGCAGGTACACCTAAGGGCATTGCATCGTCCCGAGCAGTTGCAGTGAATCATCTGAATAAGTACATCTGGAGCAGGGCTTTTGTCTGTCATCACTGGAACAAGTTTGTCCCCTTCTACCCTCCATCCCCACTCAGATGGATCCATTTCCTCACTACAGCCCATCCACTCCATAACCTGGTAGTAGGTCCGCAAGGAATGAAATTTACAAGCCGAGGTGGTTGGTGGGAGTCGTTCAGGTGTGACGAAAGTCTTGGCTCTTGCAACTTTCTTGCAGAGCATATTGTACCTGATAGATGCCAGGGAGTCTTTCTGATCTGCATTGAACAGTGCCACCATTGCCCTACAACCGTTGGCTTCCACAACATCCGGACTTTGCTTTGGAAGAGAGAAAGCTTTTAAACAGTCGTTGATGACTTTTTCTTTCTTGGACGTGTTGATGATCCGTTGAAACACCGACTTCTTTCCAATGCCGAATATCCTGGAGACCGAGTCACATCCAGTGAAGGCATGCACAAACAACAAGTCATTGCAAACTGCTCCTCCAAGCACCTGCTTGAGTACCTTGATATTGTAGACATTTAACTTCGCCTTGTCTGAGCGGAAATATAGACCAGAACATTTGGACACGACTACATGGTGGAGCAAGAGAACAAGAAGATCTGTGTCTTCTCCAATAAGCGTGGTCGTTCTGAAAGCAGACATGTTGATGGCTGCCTTTGCAATCTCAACGTCCGCATCTCCTTCTGCTTGAAGCACGTCACAGTCTCTCTGCCGCATTCGCTCCATGATCATATGGATCAGTGTCTGCTTGTTTGTCTCATTGGACAAGAAGTCCTCCTTTTTCCCAACAAATTTTGTCACTTCTGTAATGTTCACCTTGTTTGCATTCAGCTTTCGAGTTCGACGCTGATGAGTACCATCCTTTATACTAGGCCCAACCTCATAACCATCAAACACGACAGTCGCTTTCCCATAGTGTTTGACAGTGAATGAGGCGTAATCGTCTGCAATCGAACTGTAGGTGCTCCCCTCCGTCCATTTCAAGCGGTGAAGAAGAGATCCTCCATCTAGTACATAGTGATCTGTGACTGGGACAGTTTGTGTCACAGCATTGTCTGATTTGGTCTTAACATAGTTTCTGATAGCTTCTGCCAGCTGCGGTTTGTCTGGAGGACGCAATATGTCCTTTGCTTCGAACAAAGACATCGGGTAAGGACAGAGTTCATAGGACATGACGTCATCTAGCCGAAGTTCGCCCGTCTGCGAGACTACTAGAAACCTCTGGAACAAGAGCGCTGGGTCAATAGTACGATCCTCAGAAACTTTCACTTTCTTGCTGGATGCTAGAGTCTTCACCTTTAAACTCCTTTTGTGGGAGTAGGTAAAAACTGATTGTCCGTCCATCGCTTTTACAATGTCTTTTCCGATATCGAAAAGATCCTGCACATTGACGTCTCCATTTGCTATGATCCCTGTGATAACACACCGTAATGACTCATCAGCTGAAAACGGTGTAAAGCTGTCTAGTTTTTCTGCAACTTTACCCATGTCTGCCTCATCTCTGTTCACCCTAGAGGCAGACAACTCCTTATGCTGTTCACTGGTGGTGTAACAACTTGCGGTGAGTTCTTGCATAGCCAGGTTGTAGGCAGATGACACAGTTGAGGACATAGCCCAAACTGTCCTTTGGTGCTCTGACATCCCGCTTCCTCGCGTTAGCCCCCCTTGGCTTTTTAGTGAGCGCATTAGAGTTTGTTCGATCACTAGATCAGAGCCAAGGCCAGCCCAGTATTGGCTGCTGCGTCGGATTACGTGAAACCCAGACTGGAACTTCTGATGTACTTCAGGGTTGTCATCCTTCAACGCATACATCTTCT
This sequence comes from Priapulus caudatus, assembly GCF_000485595.1. Lineage (NCBI taxonomy): Eukaryota > Metazoa > Priapulida > Priapulimorpha > Priapulimorphida > Priapulidae > Priapulus > Priapulus caudatus. The sequence goes on along the minus strand of NW_014577560.1, from coordinate 51,967 downwards.
GGAGATAGAGACGAGCGGACTTCAGATAGTTGGGATGGCCAGCGGCCGCGAATATTGGCAGGCAAGCTGAAATGGCACTGATATGCATCTCCCAAGACCCCATTCGATCAGCTGCAACAAGTGCCCTAGCAATACCTAGCATGTGCTGATAGTTTACCCACAGTTTGCTGGTTTTGGAGGTCCTTGCCAGTTCGTCCTTTTTCCGAGTTAGAGC
>NW_014577560.1:38523-51743 GCF_000485595.1 Priapulus caudatus | reverse complement strand
CTCAGTCTGTAACGTGCAAAATAAATGGTCAAATACGCAACTTTTTTTGTGGTGGCAGCATGATCGCGGGTGTCATGGCGCCGTTCAAATTTCGTAGCGTTGATGTGTAATTAATTATAACAATTAAATTAGGTATCTGGAAACAAATACGTGTGGGTGGGTACAGACGATTTGTTATACAGTAAGTACAGTTGTATGCAGTAAAATCCTAGAGTCTACTATCCCTTTAATATTATGAACTTTTAATGTTTCAAATTCTAATAATGTCAAATTGGGATAATTATTTATATTTTGTTATTCCTTATTCTATTTTCAGATAGTCGTTGACCCAAAGATGAGAATAATCAATGCTAATGCTGGATGGCCGGGTTGCGTTAATGATGCCAGGGTACTTAGCAATTGCGTACTCTACCAGAAGGCTGAGAGGGGAGAATTGTTTGGTGATGGAAAGTTTATTATTGGCGATTCTGCATATCCAGTTAGAGGTTGGCTCATTCCTGTAATTAAGGACAATGGCAGAATAACCCCAGCTCAACGAAAGTTTAACGGGTGCCTATCATCAATGAGACAATTAGTGGAACGTGTTATTGGACACTTAAAGGGCCGTTTCAGACGATTAAGATGTGTACACATATACCGGGCTGAAATTGCAACAAAACTCATCATTGCCGCATGTGTATTACACAATGTCTGCATAGCAAACAGGGAGGATCTTGACGAATTCATAGAAAATGACTTGGAAGACAATAGGGGGAATATGAATTTTGGAATCCAGAACAACAATGAAGGAATAGTTCTGCGTGACCAACTTGTTGCATTGTTTGAATAATGATCTTAAAACTGTAATAAAGATTGTCATGACATATCTAATTATTGATTTATATTTTCATTTAGTATGTGTATGGATCTATTGACTTATCAAGTTATTTTAGGGCTATCAATTTAGTATGTAGGCCCTATACACAAAGTGAAGTCAAAAATTAAATCTCTACACTACTGATGGCCCCTGAAATAATTATCAGAATCAAGTCACTTTCAATCTTAAATATTCAATATAATCAATATTTAATAGATGAAAAAGTAATAATTACTCAAATAGAATTTTTTATTAACTATAACAAAGAACAAAAACAAAATTTACAAATATTGGACATTTGCCAGATAAGAAAATAAAATCTCTACACTATTGATGGCCCCTGAAATAATTATCACAATCAAGTAACTTTCAATCTTAAATATTCAATATAATCAACATTTAATAGATAGAAAAGTAATAATTACTCAAATTGAATTTTTAATAACAACGAACAATTAATAATAACAACAACAACAATTAATAATAAGGAACAATTAATACTAACAAAGAACAAAAACAAAATTTACAAATATTGTACATTTGCCAGATAAGAAAATAAAATGTCAAACAATGAACAATGAACAATGAATAATAAATAGTTCTGAACTATAAATGATTTTAGTGAGGTAACGTTTTGATTATAGTCACTTATTGGTCAAGATAAAATAACTGCTTGTAGCAAGGAGTCATATAGACTTTTTAGTTGTATCGGTTTAGTTCTTCAATGATCGTTCGAATAAATCGAGGAACCTGTCAACTCTCTGCATTTTATCAGAATGCATTTTCTTTGCCTCTGAAGCCATTTCCATCCCAACATCCTTCATCTCGGTCATGACCAGAAGTTGTTGATTGCGAATACCACTTGATCGTCGCGAAACTTTAGGGGTCTGCTCAGAAGACGAGGTGCTGCTCTGATCAGTTTCCAAACTACTCCTATTTCTCCTTTTTTTATACGGAGTGAAAGCTTCATCAGTATCAGCCAATGAAGTGGATGAACCAGCAGCACTTGATGCAAGTGAAGTAGATGCACAAGATGTAGCATTGCCTTTTGACTTTAGTGAATCAAAATTGAAAGCTGGAATCGTTGATGCCCTGTCACTAAATACACTATCGAATTCGTCCATGTACTTAAACTCCTGCCTCTCAGCACCAGTTCTATTATTGTTGTCAGTGGTTTTTTTGTACTTCTTTTTCAGGGAATTCCACTTATTTATTATCTGAGACTGAGTAATACTTGCATCAGAGTTCAGTTTCACCATCTCCTCTCTAATCGATTTCCAAAGTGTGATATGATTCTTTTCACCTTTAATGAACAACTTTTCCCTTGCTAATCGCAGATTTACGAGTGACTTTTCTTCTGCCGCACTCCAGAAATGAGGTGCACATTTCTGGTCGAGATTACTATTAGTATTAGATTCACCCGTATCAACACTATTCAACTTGAGAATTTGCCTCAAAATATCCTGTTGTTCTTTAGGATCTACGAAAAAGAGAAAAAATTCAGTTTATTCATTTTTCATTAAAGAGGAACACAATAATCCGTGTGAGATAATAGTTTTTGGACTCACTGTGAACTTTTATTACTATTGTATTGTATTGATCAATCATACTAAAATAAACTTACCTATGTCAGGAGAATTTAGCAATGCGGCTATGTTCTCATTCACACTTATTTGGTGAGTCTGTCCATCATAATCGAGCTGTAGTACTACGTCACCGCTGTAAAAGAAAGACAGAATTATTGATTTTTGTTTAATTGAATTGGATTTGAAATCATCATCAGCGTGATCGTGTGCTGGCCTACACAAATCACGTTTTATCTTGTACCAGCGACGACTAATGTAACGTTTGGCATGTCAGTGTTGAAAGAAAACATTTTCATTCACTTAGAAACGATTTAAATATTCCTTATGTTATAGTTATAGCAAAAGTAGGAGAAATATTAATCTTTTTCATAATGAAATGATAAAATATGAAAAAATATGATTAAATAATTTCATAATGACCAACCTTCCACTAACGCCCGCCATCTTGAAACTGAGCTCGACCAACCTCCGGAGATTGGTACAACTCGGTCGGACTACGGTTCGGACTAAATCACGTTCGGGTGCATCTAGTCCCGACATAGTCAAGAAGTCGTGCCACCCGAAGGCGGCCCTGTGTGAAGTTTACTGACGTAAGTCTGGAATGCCGTTATGGGGCATGAATCACTGTTTGGAATCTCGTACATTCGGCCACTGTTTGACACTTCATCTTGGTCTTCTCGATTATTCTTGGTGAGACAGTCTATCTTTATCATGTAACTTAGGCCACTGTCGACGTCTTTCTCGATTGTAAAATCACCAGGTTTCATCCTACGAATGTTCTCCCTACCTCGATTACAATTCCGATGGTATCTCCTCCTACATCGTCCAACTTCCAAAACCTTTCCACTTGGCGTTGAAGAATAGCTTCTTCATCGATAAAGTGTGAGGAAATACGAGTTGAGAGCCCTGCTTCCATTGGACCATTGAGAGTCCAGGCCAAAATGGTCTTAGTTGCATAAGGTGCTCCTGAACAGTTCGGTGGCTAAGGACTTTTACTATTGCCGCCTCTTCAGTAGACGATAACACTGGTTGTCCACCTAGTTTTCGTGTATGAAGCGGTAACTGACATGTCTTATTCTATATCGTTCCATACGGTATCTTGAATTGCTTTGATGCATCACATCTGGTCATTCTTCCAATTTTTACCTCTCGTATAGCATTTTCTAGAACTCCCTGTGAATAGCCTGGTTGATGTGCCCTTGCCCCAGCCTAACGTTTATAGGCGCATACCATAATTGTTAGGACAGGTAGGACACATCAAAGCTCAATACCTACGAAAGACAATAGATAAGACATTGGACACTTTTTTTTATTTCACTTTGACATTCAGTGTGACCTAGATCACCATGATCAAAGCCACACTGAATGTCAAAGTCACCCCGGTTGATGGTATAGAACTAATATATATTATTAGAAGAGAACTAAACTATTTATTTTTTTCAACTTATCTGAAAATTAACAAAACTCTGAATGATTCATAAATTTGATAATTAATTACCTTAATCACTCCACCAATAAACACTCTGGCGTATATGATCTCGACCTCAGTCACGCTGGAGTCTGTGCTGCCATCTGATAGTATGGAAACAAACTTGGACGAGTCTATTTCTGTTGCTATCTTGTTGAGCTCTGTAACAGCAATGAATTTTGAAAATTCTTTGGCACTATTGCAATTCAAGTAGGTGTTTCCAATGTCTAGGCCTTTTGTCTGATCCAGTTTCGATAGCCACACATAATCTGAATAGGGTCGTCCTGCTAAGCACAAGGCATGAACATTCCTAAACAAAATCGTCAACTTCTTAACTACCGCCTTGTTTAGGAATTCAATGGTTTTGTGTGCCTCGGTTTGTTCACACTTACCGATCTGTGTTTTTCCTCTCGTAACTTCCACACTTCTTGTGTGTGCCTTGCTACATTCATGAGACTTCAAGGTCTCTACTTTTTCTGTAGTCGATGTATATGTTGATGATGAATCGTGCACATCTGCACACCAAGTGCATGACATAGAATCCTGGTCCTTGTCCACCCTTAGCCAGTTGTGTAGAAGTGCTAACCTCGTACAACTAATATTGGAATCTACCTTTCGATTTGTGTGCGCGTGTGTGTGTATACGTGTGGCTTAACTGGCACAGTTACTGAGTTAGTGTGCGTGTGCATGTAGACTACTACTACTTTTAATAAGATGACAAGAGTCAATCTGTGAATAACGTTGCTTTATTCAGTCAGACGAACTATGTCGGTGAGAGACATGACAGGTAAGCCTCGCCACCTCCCTCATGTTCCCGCTACGTGTCCTTACGCGAAGGGAATATAGTCCATATTACAACATCTCCCTTTTTCACAAAAGTGAACAAAAACTGATGTCATTCAAAGATCTGATACAATTCTTGTGATGATTTGAAAGAAATAAAATTTGAACAAATTGTTCCCACTGCCCATTGTTCAAGGTCCACTGTCCTGGATCCATGTCCCCATTATACTTTGAAATTATATTCACTGAAACATAGTCTGATTCAAAATGGATATACAACTACAGTCCATATGTGATTATCTGATCACTATATATGAAGAGTACAAGATGATATATGATCAAATACTGAGTACACTTAGACCACACTTGAGTGCATTGTCATTCACTCGGAATCTCTGAATCTCACAAGTTGTCGCACCTCACGACCTGATCGCGTAGTAGTCCCGGTCCCAGTTGAGGGTTTCATGATTCCTTTTACTGGACTGCTGCAGACTATAGGTGGCGGGTTATCCCTAGGTTTTATTATACCATCAGTGGTTCTGTCGCTGGGTCGCACGGTAAGTTTGGTACACGGCTCTGGATCGGCTTGCGTCCCGGCCATTTCACGTAACTGAACACGATTTCTACGAATGTGCGCACCACTCGCAGTTTTCACTACATACAAATGGTCATACTCTACACACTGTTTGACCACCTTCCCTGGGTACCATAGTTTCTTGTCTTTATCCAGAATTCGCACTGGCTGTCCATCGAGTAGTAGTGGTGTCCTTCTACTAACTATGCCTATGGTTTGAACGGCTACTGATTTAACACGTGGCGCCACAAAATCCTAACAGCCACTGGCGTAAATTCAAAGTATGACGTCAGCCTGGCGGCTATATTTATGTCCGCGCTGTAGCTCTATCGATCGTCTACCAGCACAGGCAGAGAGGTGTGCGCGTATCAGGGCCGAGAGTGCCTCGGACATAATTCTGGGTACATGTTGGGCTAATTTCACATCTCGTTAGGAAAATTTGTGGTGGGCAGACGTACATCTATTCGCCCTGAGTGCCGGGCGGGGGAAACAACTGCCGGGCGCTGCCGCCCACCGCCGCCCATCGTAGCTACAAGCCTGTACATGCACATATATGGTATACATACATACTGTATGTAGTACTAGTCCTCTATCCACTGCGTAATAATAATCGGACTCGTGAAACTTGAGTAGTAATATTTAGGGAATTAAATAGACGCTACAAGCTACTGTCGGTCTTCGCAATGCATTCTCGGATTGCTGGAGCACCTATTAGGAATGTGTCTCCTGGACACTGCTGGTGCGGCTGTTCACTGAGTGACTGCCCGAGAGGAGAGCTGGCAAACACCCTCGCATCATGTACAGAACCGGGCCACCCGGCATAAATATCTGTGAAAACATGTTGTCATCACACACTGCCTGCACGTTGATGGAGTGAAACCCTTTTCTGTTCACATAGGCCTCAAACATGTGGTGGGAAGTAAGAATGGGGATGTGGGTGCCATCGATGGCACCGATTATGCCACGAAGTCCTCGCTTTCTTTCGAACGAGTTTTTTACGCGGTTTGCTTTGCTGCCAGTTGGCCACTTCATGAAGACACCCATTAGCGAGTTAAGGGCATCTCAAATCATCTGGCTTGCAGTACTGACGAGTCTGACACTCGTCAAATTTGTCAGTGATTCTCCGGATGCTGCCCTGGTTTGCCATGAAGTAGAGTACTATTAGCAATTGCTTCTCAACAGGAATCGTTAGCCGACCGCCTCCATGCTCTCAGGTTTTCATCTTGGAATCAACAATTCTGGCTAGCTGCTCCGCATTTGCTTACATGAAAATAACACACTATGTCAGCATGTGTTTATTCAGAAAATAAATGCTATATAGAATTTGATGCATATCAATACTTAGAGTTCTGGACTGGTGTAAGAAGAAGGAAATAAGAAAATTAACAAACTTAAGGGGCAGAATAGAAATAGTGGATAGGATAAACATGATAAACATTAGACACGTTCGGGTAAATAATGGGGGAAATGTCGAGTCAAATGTTTCAGATACATACTAGTAGAATGAAAGATTTCAAGATTCCAACTGTTTTATTTGTGCATAAATGGTTATATGGATTTAGCTACAGTATATAAGTACATAGTACCTCATACAAAATATAGTACGCAGTGGCTCGATCCTGCTAATCCTTTTCGAAGGGCTTAAGGACTACATCAAAGTTGAACTGGAGATAAGACGAATCTCGTGATGTCAAAAGGCTGCCATCCATCAGACGCACGTACATATGGTCCTCACGTGCCCCTCTTCCCGACGCGAAAATGTTCTTAATGCCGTACTTTTTGCACCACTTGCAGTGTAGTCCTGATGGGCGGCGTTCAAGCCATGGGAATTCCTCCTCCCATTCATATTTATATGCCTCTATTCCACGCATACGTGATTTACCCCCGCCATAATCGATCTTGTCAAGCACATCATCAATGATTTGTTGGCATATTTTCTTTGGTGAATCTGAATCGGATATAAATTGCCGCCGAGTCAAAGCTGGAATGGCGTTGAAAAGTGTCAGCTGTCTTGTCATTTTGTTATGCTGTGCCTTTGCACACTTGCAATCAGCCATCTGATTGGTTCTGTCTTCCTGATCCCACCAATCAGTATCGCCGTATCTGGCAGATTTCCAATGTGATTTTTGTCTTTGTAAAACTTGCGGTCTTTTCGTTGCTTCGGAAAGTAGATAATCTGAATAAATTATGCACGATTGACGAGACTGGGGCTGGCGCGCGAGGGCATGGCGGGAAAGCTGTACCACGTGTACGCAGAGGAAGAAGGTCGAATCGGAATCTTTAGCGTACTCTACGAAGGTGCATTGTTGGGCGGGGCTTAATTGACGAAACATGAAAGATATAGAACCGTATGGTACTCTTTTTAATGTAGAAATCACTTCGTATTTGACGCTGTACACAAGGTTTTATGCTGCGTATTTTGATAAAATTTCTATGTCGGGAAGCGTAAATACGCTAATACGCACCTTACCTAAACTTACCCATTTAACAATTTCACCTGAACCCAGTTTATTTCTGCTCTAATTTGACTCCGGGGCTCCAACGACTTAAGGAGGTTAGTGCTAAAATAAAATAACATGTTTCAGTGTAATGTCTGCACCTGTGCATAGCTTGCACTTTGTAGTTCAGAAAGAGCTGCTGTATATCACTCTATCTGGTCCACTTACGTGCAACTGTTTGTTGTACCAATATAAGTTAGAATGATGTTGTTGCGATGCTGGCATAGTTGGTAATGTGCAAAAGTTTTTCATAGTGCAAAGGTTCTCAGTATACGTACTGGTCCCTCCACCAATCATGTTCCATTATATAATCAGTAGTTATCCCCGGTGGTGCTCCGGTACTTTCTCTACACAATGCTTCCTACAGCTATCATCACAAGGTGGGAGAACAACATACTTTGCCTTAGTGGAGATTAATTGCCTTTTTGGCATGAGTGCGGCGGCGCTTGTTCGGAATCATGACATCACCATCAATATCCCCTGGTGCCTTCAATGACATTGACGTTAACTGTAGCCTTTTCGACAACATTCACGTTCACTAGATTCTCTTCGACGACATTGATGTTTACTAGATCCTCTTTGACGTCATTGATGTTCACTAGATTCTCTTCGACGACATTGATCGTCCCTGTTGCCTCTTCAATGACATTGATGATCAATGGAGCCTCTTCGACCACATTGACATTCACTGGAGCCTCTTCGACGTCATTGACGTTCACTGGAGCCTATTTGACGACACTTCATAGAGGCCTGCACCCTCCCTCTGAACAGTCCACCTGAATGAACAGATACTTCTAAAACCCGACCGGATTCATACAAATTTAGACTTCTTCACACCCTCAGCAGAATGACCTTGGCTTTCTAGCAAATTTCGATGGTACCTGAGCTTTAAGGGCCAGCAGATTTTCGGAAATTACTTGTCTATTTCGATGACCAACCCTTGTTTTCAAGGGACCTTTATTCAGCCACAATTGGAGCAGTTTTTTTCAATACGCCCAGACAAACTAAATGCATATAGTCCAGAGGAAACCTGGTGACCATCCCAATTTGAAGGGCAGCAAGTGGCGATTCTCCATGGTGGTGATCTTTATCTACCATCTCTGCGAAAGATACATTGTTCGTAATCGGGCATTAATTTCTGGAAATGTCATCCTCTTCTCAATATATACACCAGGCTGAGTACGTACAGTTGTCACAGCCCGAGTACCCAGTGTGGCCTTTCATGCTCTTAATAAATTCACGTGCTGGCGTATCACATACAAATCCTGACAGTTCAACTTGATAGTGGTGACCATTAATATGAACACCTTGATCCTGCAGAAGGGTTGCTTCTTTAACAAAATCCTCGAGATATTAAGCAGCAGAATTTAGTTTCGAACTGCCACAGAATATTTCGACAATAAATGGCTCCCTGGGTTCCATACCCTCAACTAGTCCCAAAATTGGCCAAAACTGAATGTTAGAGCTCTTGAACAATATCAAGCCATCTATGTTGATTTGCACCTTCATGGAATCATCAATTAGTGGTAGGACTTTACATTTCTGAACTGCTTCTTTCAATGCAGTTGTAAACCCAAAATGGTAATATGAGCCACCAGCTGCATCTTTCACCACAACATTAGTCTCCTCCTTCACCTCGGGTCCTTTGGAAGGGTGGGGTGATGTTTTTCAAGCAATACAAGTAAATCCCTGAGAGCTGAATGTTAAATCCTGTGGCTGACAGCCCAACAGGCTAATCCATCAGCCAGCTGTGGTATCCCAACATCATCAAAATCATTCTCAGAACCAGATGATTCGGGTCTTCTGTTTGCATCGGAGCGGTCTGAAATGCCTCAATCAGAGATTTCTGAATCTGTATCACAGTGAGTTTCAAGCATATTTTCCTCCAAACCACCAACAGTCTCACCACCATGGCTCTTCAGGCTCCCATCATCAACACGGATATGGTCAGGAACAGTATCAGTATCAGCAGAACCAGCTGGCCGTCCAACCAGGTCATGCAGGTCATCATTTAAAATATTGATTTCCTCTAAATGAGCCTGAACATGTGACTCAACTTTTCTACGTTTTGTCCAGCGAGACATCTTATTTAAGATACGTATAACATCCTTATTATCAAGAGCGAATAAAGAAGGCGAGCATACAACGGTGAAATGCTGAAACCATGTTGCAGTATTAGTCGAATTAATAAACTTTCCCCGTTTTATTTTGACGATTCTTTGCAGTATTATTTATCAGCTGTGCTACCTTGTTTATATAAAACAAACCGCATGTCCCTACGATGCCCCTACGCTGAGATAATGAGCGGTAAAAATTTGGTATTTTTGCCGAACACCGACTCGACATTAGTCAGTACTGCGATCGACTCGCGCTCTGTGCACTGTATGTTGCTTCCGGTCGCCCTCGATACGTTATTACTACAGCGTTACTGCATCCAGCGTAAGGGGCGGGTCATCACCATGGCGATAAATAACAAGACATTTTTGTGGAGTAATGGCTGCGCCAATGACTGGAAATGCGAGAAAAGATAGAAGGAAAATAGATCAACTATTTATAGATCACTGATTTGGAAAAGAATTTCTAATCATTTAATTCGATGTACTTATTCCATAGTTCATATTTTAACAAAATGCATTTGCATTTATAGATTTTGGCCGCCATATTTTTGAAGTTTAATTTTGTTATATCAAGCTATTTTTGTGTGCTATAGCTCGGTTACTTATAGCTCTAGAACTATATAGCCATTTGCTCTGCTCTGTGGCATGTCTTGATATTATTGCCTTCAATTTCAAATGGTGTCGCTTTGGGTGTACTAGTCCCATTTGGTGAAGAATTAACTGCATTCTGGTTATCAGTTACAGTGTAAGCATCATCAGTAGATAATTCAATTTCTGGGTATGGACATGTTTGGTAAGCTGTAGAAAAAGATGCAAAATAATCTATTACTATGATGACTGGGGTTAGCAGAATATTTGTTTAGTACTATTCTTTCTTTATTTTTGTTGAATGCAGCATTCTGGGAGGAGGGATTCTAACCCAAAATAACATGCATCAAATGATCAGACAATTTGTTGTGTGTGCCAAATTTAGGAAGGCAATGCAGGTGTAGTGTGTGTAGATACTAAGGTAAAACCAGTCATGACTTTATTGAGATATAGCAGTCTAACACTGATTGTATATAACTAAAAAAGTGAGAGCAGCAGCAGATCACATTCATCAGAAGCGGTGTTCCCAGTGCGCCACTATCAATGCAAGGACAAGGTATCCCATCCTTTATTTTCCAACCATACTTTGAGATGGAGACATCTAGAGGACCCTGATGTTCAGCAGTTTTCCAAAAGGTGGGCACGACGCACATGGTGGTAGAGATTTCTGTCTGTTGGCGGCAGTGACATGATGCGCAGTGGTTTCCCACGTTTACGGGTGTATAGATTGTAGCAAGCATGAGTTATGGAGGTGCCTGCAGGTTGTCCATACAATGCTGCAAATAATTGCTGCTCAACTGCCATTAGGTCCGCATCAGTGGCACCCTCTTTACCCAACACGTTAAACAACCACTCCTCATCTTTCTCCTGTGCACGATGCAGGCTTTCCTGGGTATGAATGACTTCTTTAAAACTTGGCCCGCTAGTCACATGTGGGAGAGCAGGTGGGTGCACCTGTTTCTTGCCAGTGTCGTGCAATAGAGCCAATCCGGCATCACCTGCTTCAGGAGTCGAGGGTGAAGCTGCAGCTTTTCAAATACGGGGTATTATCAGTGTTGATATGCTTGGCCGCGCACAATCCCTCATTATGATATCACATGGATGAGATTGCTGGAATTCGTGTGCCATGGCGTGTGTCCCTCCGTCCATTTGGGGTGTAGATGTGTAGGTCGAGGCTGTCAATCCATCCAAATATGACCCCCCCCTCTTCTCCAGCCCCATAGCCTGATGTAGCGCCACACTGTTGGTCCGCCCAAATTCTGCAGCACTTTTACGAAAACGCAGATGATGTTTCCACCAACCTTTATCGTGCTACGAGGCTCACAAATTCAGCAGCTAACTGGAACTATTTTTCAATGCATCAGCGTAATAGATTACTGTATTTTAAGTAGAAAACCATTTCTGGAAGATGTTCATATTTACGTTGGGAACTATATACTAGCTCGAGGGCCAACGCCAAACGGTCTTGCCTAAAATCCAAGTGGATGGAATTATTTAGTTAAATTTTTAACCAATTATTTAGGGGATGGAACAATAACACCAAACTGCCAGCAGTTCAGAAGCCATCATTCCGTAGGCTGATAGTCAGCTTCAGAGTGAAGACTGGAAATGGAAGCTGCTATGGTAAAGCGACAGCAACGATTTCGTAACGCAGGAGCAGAAAGCTGCAATGGTAAAGCGGACAGGCCACGATTGTAGTCAGCAGGAAGCAGAAATCTGCGATAGAAAAGGCGCCAGGCAACGTTTAGTAACGCAGGAAGGAGACAAGCTGGCAGGGATACAGCGACAGACAACGATTTAGTAAATGCAGGAAGCAGAAAGCTACGATGTAAAGACCAGACTACCACCAGCATGACTAGCAATCTGTAGTGATAAGGATAGTGATGTAGTATTAGTTTATCCTCATTTAATGACATTGTTCGCGATTCATAGATAAGATGGAGTCCGAATCACATCAGACTGGACAGACATAGCTCTACCGATATCTTTCATGTACCTAAAATAATTTTATGGCTTCATAAGAAATACTTCCCTCTACCACAGTTGGGACCCACTTGTACTAAAAAGCCGATGTCAAACTCCCAGCTAAAATAACCCAGTTGGCAGTGAGCACTACTACAAGCGCTCAACTTGAATCTGTTCCTTCCAGTGTGACGGGTATGGTGAACTGCAGCGGAATATCGGCAGGGCGACAGCCCTCTGTCATTGTTTGCATCGAGTTGTGCCGTGATCATCGAGAAAAATTAGAACAATGATCAAATTCCCTCAGACGCAGACCGGAGAACAAGTGATAAATGATTCAAGCCAGATTTCAGGGATTTTCCCCCGTGTTCTCGGCTGCGATCGGCTGCATTCAACGTCAGCTATTGCGTGCTCCTGCTGGCGACATGGACTATGTCTACATAAATCGAAAGAACTATCATTCGATGCGCATCATGGTCATCCCCCAGGTGCAGAAAGAGGCGCGGGAAGTAACGAAATCGAACAACATTTTCTACGATCTTGGTAATTCACCCATAGCAACACATTAGCCAGACCCAGCATACTCCTACTGCGTCTTCGTATCAGCACTTGTGTAATAATGAGGTAATAAGCCAGTCCTCAGCCTGGCCCAGTCATCCAAAGTCACATCACTGGCTGCCACAACCAGACCACTTTGGGTCTAGCTGTCAAAATCCATCACATGGCAGCGGAAGCCTCAGACATTGATCAAAAGAATTGTCGCATCACAGCTATGTACATGCAATCTT
>NW_014577560.1:30371-34697 GCF_000485595.1 Priapulus caudatus | reverse complement strand
ATTAAAGGCTAGGAAAACAGGGAAGAAGACTTAGAAGGAAAGTTCTATTCAGAGCATCTTGACATGCTAACAATCTTAAAGGATACTGACAATTGCTGTCTTTCGTTCCCATGAACAACAACAAACTTTCTCTCAGAAAAACTGATAGCTTCTGGCACGGTTCGATTCCGCTCCAACAAGTAGTTGAGGAGCTTGAAGAAGTCAGGGGAAACGGAAAATGAGATAACTAAGCATTTGGATTAGCTTTCCCCAATTATTGTCGATATGATTTCGAAAATCGGTAACTGCGGTTTCTAGGAAGAAACCAACTGGCCTCCAGATGATCGAGGACATCCAATCTCCTCAAAAGGTTGGTTGTTGCAGCCGAAACCGCAGCCCTACAGAGAAGCTTGCTGCTCAGAAGCGTCAAATGAACGTCAGAGGGAGTTAGAGGCGTCTTGAGCTGGAAGAAGATGCTCGGCAAGGAGCTTCATTCAAGATGGCGCAATTGAGAGTCAAGAACCCCCCAAGAAGATATCAGTAAAATGTTTCAAACATTGAGGAAGAGGTAATAAAAGCGCTAATCAGCAAGATCAAATGTTGTTTAATAATAGGGGATTTCAATGTTAAAGTAGGGGAAACCATACCGGGGAATATATAAGAAATATCAAAGGGATGAAAAAAGCTTCTAGACATGGTTAAAAGAAATAAAATAAATTACAAATCAGAACCCAAAAATGTGAAGGGTTATAGACAAGGTCCAGGGTGTACAGAATCCATAATTGATTATGGTGATCATAGATAGGGAACTGGAAGCCAAATAACAAAGATGAAGATAGATGAAGATAGGGTTTGGGGACTGTGTAGGTATGAAAATAGGGAAGAAAAACAATAGCAAAGTACAGTGATCACAATGTAGTAGAGGTAAATATAAATTTTCAATGAAAGTCTGAAAGTAACGATACCAAGCAAAAAATCAATTTAAAATTAGAACCAAAAAGGACTCAAAGAAGGGAAAAAAACAAATAATAGCGAATTAGCTAAAATATGGGAAGAAACCGGCAGCTTCAAAGAAATATATACTAAATGGAATAATATTATAAAACACAAAATATCGGAAAGTTTTATCAAGACAACAGCAAGGGGTGGTACACGGATAAGCAAGGAAACGAAGCAGCTATTTGACACAAAAGCAACGGATAAAAAAATTTTGAGTAAGTCAAACAAGACCAAAATTACCAATTGAGCGATATGACAGGAGAAAGAATAAGACTAATAAATAATTGAATAGGAATACAGAGCTCTACAAAAGGAACGAAAAAATAAACTCTGGAAACAATTAGATGAACTAAAGAAACAAAGGGGCATAAACTCGAGTGGATTTTGGAAAATACGAAAAAGGCTATTACCGAGTAAAGAAAGTAAAGCATCATAGGTCATAAAGAGAATTGCCAGATGTAAAGCTAGAGGAGGTGGACCAAATAAAACAAGAATATGTGGAATATTTTGAAGAGCTGCTTAGAGAAAAACCCATAAAAATGAGGAAGACCGTAAAATTTATGAATCAGTAGACAAAAACATTTCAAAGAATAAAGAAGGTTTTCTTGTGCGGGTGGAGCGACGCACATTCTTGGCAGACACACTATCAATCGTTTCTTTATTTGAGTTTTTGTCTGTGTCATCTTCAAGAACCTGTGGAGTTTCTACTTGATCTCCTTCCATCTTGGCAGTTCAATTCTCAAGTTAAAGTTCAGTTCTATATTGTTAATACTCGATTTCGACAGTTTACCAAGATTTCAAGCCGTCACTCAGTTGCCAATTTCCCTGCGTTGCGCCGGACTGCGACGGTCATGTCGTGAAGCATGAAGGGAATGAATGCACTGGTTGCGTCGAATGGCTCATCAGCTTGGTATGGCGATGATCGACTTGCTGTTGGACAGGTTTTATTTGTCCATCGAGTTTCACTGTAGCTGCCACTTAGGTAAAGGTACCAACGCTTGAACGGATGTTGCTTGTAAATCGAAACGAAGTATTTATTCCACAACAGTGCCGTGAAACTGTGTTTAAACAATGCACAGAACACAATAAATGTCGAGTATTACAATGAATGAAATACAATGAAACGTTTTTTCAATGACTCAAAACCTCTTTGTCAATAAACGAATTAAATCACAATCAATCAGATTAAACATGCGATTCATCGGTGATGAGCGCACGATTGCTAATGTGAATTTTACACTGTACATTCTCGCTGACGTTTACTAAACTAGGTAATTAGAAAAACCAACTATATTTCTTAGATGTTGAGTTGAATCATCGTGAATTTAGGATTAAAAGATTCATGAAACCTTCTTCCGTATGACATACCTCGTTGGCTGGACATTATTTCCTTAGTGCAGCGAATATGCAAAAACAAGAGGGCGAAACGAATGATGGTTTCCCTCTAATAGAGATCTGGAAAATGGCGAAAGCCGCCTACCGAGTTACTCTGGTTGCGCGCATTTATACATCATGTGATTTTAAAACCGTCCGCAGCCACATATAGGCCCTAGTCTTGTCGGGTTATTTACATTACTATCATAGTGGCAGCGTACCCCTTTCTTTACTTTATCATTCCCCTTTTTGTCATGTTTCCCTTAGTGATCCTTAAAAGTCATGTTAGCCTTTGTGTTATGTTGCAATAACCCCTCCGGCCGTTACCACCGGTCTAAGTAGCCCGACCAGGCTGTGTGACTATAACGTCAATATACACAACTTGATGTATGACCGTTTCTTGGAGCTACGGTCTAAGATACGATCACTGGATTGTGAATTCGGCTGAACCGCCGCGTGGTGTGTGGTGCGAACGAGGAAGACATAGATCAACAACGGAGATGAATTACTTTATGCATCGACCATTCAACCAACGCGTTTAATCCAACAATAACGTCAGACTAATACACTTACATCTATACGCGGATTGGCTCTATACGATAGGTAGATTCATAACACAATAAGAATGTGACACAGTAAAGAGCCAGCTTAAAGCACGGCAGGGATGAGTACCACCGAGAGAGAGAGAGCCAAGAGAGGGAGAGAAATCGCGAAGCTCCCTTATATACGATCACGGCTCAGTTACTCCTGATTGGTCAAACGGTGGATTTAAATAGCGTTATTCCGCGATTGGCTAGAACAAAGGGCGATTAGCCATTCTGATTGAAGTCTATATATTGCAGTGACAATAATTCCGTTGTACACGTTGGTGACGTTGCATAATTTCGTGCCTAAACTATACCCTGCTCAACACAGGGGCTATGTCCCCGAGTGACATGCCTTACCCTGGAACATAGGCTGGTTCATCACAAATACAAGTTATTTTTCAGTTTATACAACAAGAATATACCTCATTACTCTCCGCTTGGGTTATCTACACGCTTGGGGTAATCTTAGGCACGTACGAAATCAGGCATGGTCGGCGGCTGTCTAGAACGTATAGTGAGGGACAACACTCAGCCGTCTAGACAATCGAACACCACGTGCTATCTGACAGATTACGTATTTGTATACGTACAATTTCACTTAAAGTCGTTATTACGAGTTTTGCTCCGAAACCTTTAACCCAAAAAATTATAGCGAAATATAGTCTCACCTCACAGCGGATATATCACGTACTGATTACACCAGCATTAAAAACACCAAGATTTTATGCAGTTATAGCATAGAAAATTTGATATGAATAAATCGTAACAGCAATACAATTTATCGTGTCGCGATAATGGCCGAATTGGTAATCTTGTAAATTGTCGATGATAAATTGAAAACAACTGCATTTGAGAGAGACTGTACTCTGTCTATAGCAGATAGGCTGCGGCGCTACTAGCTAGTCCAAGACTACCGGCTTCAAGATTACAGCACACAATTGTTTACCAAACTAGTTCGAAAATTGCATGTTTTTGGTGAATACCAAGGTTCTAGACATTTTATCGTTACTCTAGACGAGTTGCCTACTCACGCAATAACGGTAGGTATCATGAAAGTGGTGAAAACACTGGAAAACTCTCGTAATAATTACTTTAACAAAGGCGGGAGGCTTGGAACTGTTTCACATACAAGAGCGGTATCACTGCCGAAATGCATAAAACATAAAAGTGTAACACTAACAGTTTCCTTCGGCATTTCAAACGACGCACGGTGTCCGGAGAAATTTGTCGCTGGAGTTTGGGTTGGTGTAGGCTTGGTTGCTAAACACCTCGGGACTTGGGAATGCTCCGTCTGCAGCACGAATCATCAGCAGCCGTGGTTGACCCTCAGCCGCCTAGCGTGTCCGGTGGAGATCGACGACGAGACACTGTTGTTAAAGGATAATAT
>NW_014577560.1:22784-29500 GCF_000485595.1 Priapulus caudatus | reverse complement strand
ACTTTCATTGAAAATTTATATTTACCTCTACTACATTGTGATCACTGTACTTTGCTATTGTTTTTCCTTCCCTATTTTCATACCTACACAGTCCCCAAACCCTATCTTCATATATCTTCATCTTTGTTATTTTGGCTTCCAGTTCCCTATCTATGATCACATAATCAATTATGGATTTCTGTACACCCTGGACCCTTGTCTATAACCCTTCACATTTTTGGGTCTGATTTAGTATAATTTATTTATTTCTTTTAACCATGTCTAGAAGCTTTTTTCATCCCTTTGATATTTCTTTATTATTCCCCGGTATGGTTTCCCCTACTTTAACATTGAAATCCCCTATTATTAAACACATTTGATCTTGCTGATTAGCTTTTATTACCTCTTCCTCAATTGTTTGAAACATTTTACTGATATCTTCTTGGGGGGTTCTTGACTCTCAATTGCGCCATCTTGAATGAAGCCTCCTTGCGAGCATCTTCTTCCAGCTCAAGACGCTCTAACTCCCTCTGACGTTCATTTTGACGCTTCTGAGCAGCAAGCTTCTCTTGTAGGGCTGCGGTTTCGGCTGCAACAACCAACCTCTTTGAGGAGATTGTGGATGTCCTCGATATCTTGGAGGCAGTTGGTTTCTTCCTAGAAACCGCAGTTACGATTTTCGAAATCATATCGACAATAATTGGGGAAAGCTAATCCAAATGCTTAGTTATCTCATTTTTTGTTTCCCCTTGGACTTCTTCAAGCTCCTCAACTACTTGTTGGAGCGAATCGAACCGTGCAGAGCTATCAGTTTTTCTGAGAGAAAGTTTGTTGTTGTTCATGGGAACGAAAGACAGCAATTTGTCAGTATCCTTTAAGATTGTTAGCATGTCAAGATGCTCTGAATAGAACTTTCCTTCTAAGTCTTCTTCTCTGTTTTTCCTAGCCTTTACGGAAGGTTTTCTTGTGCGGGTGGAGCGACGCACATTCTTGGCAGACACACTATCAATCGTTTCTTTATTTGAGTTTTTGTCTGTGTCATCTTCAAGAACCTGTGGAGTTTCTACTTGATCTCCTTCCATCTTGGCAGTTCTAAGCTTGAAGTTAAAGTTCAGTTGGGAAACCCTGAAATCTGGCTGAATTCATTTATCACTTTCGTTCTCTCGGTCTGCGTCTGAGGGAATTTGATCATTGTTCTTAATTTTTCTCCGATGATCACGGACACAACTCGATGCAAACAATGACAAGCTGTCGCCTGCGATATTCCGTGCAGTTCACCAATACCCCACTGGAAGGAACCAGATTCAAGTAGGCTTAGTGTCACTGCCAACTGGGTTATTGCTGGAGTTGACATGCTTTTTAACAAGGGCCACTTGTTAGAGGAGTATTTCTATGAAGATTTATTTTAGGTACATGAAAGATATCTGACATGTCTGAGTCTGATGTTGATCCATCTACTATGGAATCCGAACTGTCATTAGAATGAGATAAACTAATACTACATCACTATCCTTATCACTACAGATTGGTAGTCTGCTTGGTTGGTAGTCTGTGTCTTTACATCGCAGCTTTCTGCTTCCTGCATTACTAAATCGTTGTCTGTCGCTTTACCACTGCAGCTGTCTCCTTCCTGCGTTACTAAATCGTTGCCTGTCGCTTTTCTATCGCAGCTTTCTGCTTCCTGCGTGACTAAATCGTGGCCTGTCGCTTTACCATTGCAGCTTTCTGCGTCCTGCGTTACTAAATCGTTGCCTGTCGCTTTACCATCGCAGCTTCCATTTCCAGTCTTCACTCTGAAGCTGACTATCAGCCTACGGAAGATGCTTCTGAACTGCTGGCAGTTTGGGTTATTGTTCCATCCACCTGAAATAATTGGTTAAAAATTTAACTAAATAATTCCATCCACTTGGATTTTAGGGCAAGACCTTTGGTTGGCCCTCGAGCTAATATAGTTTCCCAACTAAATATGAACATCTTCCAGAAATGGTATCTACTTAAAATACAGTAATCTATTACCTGATGCATTGAAAAATAGTTCCAGGTGATCTTGGCTGAATTTGTACTTTAGCACAAAAGGTTGTGTTTGGAGCAAATCTGGAATCACATGCAGGAGGCTGGTTATCGTCATCACAAATCCTAAGACACTCATGTACCTGAAATACAATGTGCAAAATTGTTATGATTTTATCAAGATTTGATAACAATTACTATTTAGTACACACACATCTTTTTAATATCAATCTTATAGCAACATGAATTCATAAAATACTAATTTTAGGATCACAATTCTAGGCCTAACTTCACATTCAACTGCGATGTTTGAGAGCTTGTCTGAAGGTTACAACCGCTTTGTGATTGGATTGAAGCCAAACTTTTATAAGTCTAACTTTTTCCCTCAGTCCCAAGTGGTTCGACATAGACGAGGTTGACTGTATCTCATTTGTATTGTAATTTACAACTTTGAAAAAGATCCATTTTAAATTACTTAAAGTAATATAATTGGCAGTATCATTTGAACTTTTGTATATAGCTACAACAACTAAGACTGTCACTGCAGCAACCCTTTTTGAAGAGTACATTTTGGTTCCGCTGCAGGTTTTGAGAGAGAGCAGATAGTCCTTAGCTTCCATCAAGAAAACCTTCGTTCTCACCCAGTTCCATGAGGACACTGGCTTTTTGTAGCCATGGCCATATGAATTTCTGCTGTTCAGAACATCAAACAGATGATCCACCAACTAAAAGAAACTTTCTCATTCTATGTATAGAATAAAGTGATGACTGAAGGAACAGTGTCATGGCATCTATTCACACTGTCACTCGCAAAGTGACACTTTACTTATGCAAACCTATATTGATTGCATTTCATTTTTATAAAAATGGCTGGTAATTGTAAGATTCGCGTTTAAATTTATGGATTGCTATCAAATAAATACCTGAATAAATTTGACAGTTGGCAAACATGGCTCAAAGCCTGGAAGTTGTTCGCCATGTGCGCAAGTCAGGGCTGTAGCAACTGAACTACTTAGTGTTTGTGCTGCTAGAGACACTTTCATGATCTGATTCTTGAAATAAATGTGCCTTTTCGAAAGCCTGTTGGCAAGCTTAAGCCCTGCATCCTCCTGAAAATAAAATGACAAATTAGTAATATACTAGTTATTAATTAAGTACTGTTCCCAAATTATTGGGCAATTGTAACACTTGACTTCTAGTTTTGAAATGATAATGGCTTCAAAATAACTTGTTTTACTTAACCCAAACCTAGTCATATTTCAAGCCAAGATATGCATCTTTAATTTCATATACGAAGCTGAAGAATCCAAGGGGAAACCGGAAAATTAGATAACTAACATTTGATTAAGCTTTCCCCAATTATTGTCGATATATGTTCGAAAAAATTCGTAACTGCGTTTATAGGAAAAACCAACGCGCTCCAAGATACGAGACAATCCACAATCTCCTCAAAGAGGTGTTGTGCAGCCGAAACCGCAGCCGCTACAAGAGAAGCTTGCTGGCTCAGGAGCATGCAGCGGCCGGCCGGCCGCGGGCCGGCGCGGCGAAGTCAAAAATGAACGTCAGAGGGAGTTAGGAGCGTCTTGAGGCTGGAAGAAGATGCTCGCAAGGAGGCTTGCATTCAGGATGGCGCTATTGAGTAGTCCAAGAACCCTCAAGAAGATCGTATAAGTAGGGGAAACCATGACCGGGGAATAATAAAGAAATATCAAAGGGATGAAAGAAGGGCTTCTAGACATGGCTTAAAAAAAAAATATTACTAAATCAGACGCAAAAAAATGTGAAGGGTTTATAGTACAAGGGTCCAGGGTGTACAGAATCCCATAATGGATTATGTGTATCAATGAGATAGGAACTGGAAGCCAAAATAATCAAAGATGAAGATAGAATTGAAGATAGGGTTTGGGGGACTGTGTAGGTATGAAAATAGGGAAGGAAAAAAATAGCAAAGTACAGTGATCAACAATGTAGTAGATGGTAAATATAAATTTTCAATAATGAAAAGTCTGAAGTAAGCGATACAAGCAAAAAATCAATTTAAAATTAGGAACCAACAAAGGACTCAACGAATGGAAAAAAACAAACAAATAAATAGCGAATTAGCTAAAAATATGGGAAGAAACGCGGCAGGCTCAAAGAAAATATATACTAAACGCGAATATTATAAAACAAGCAAAATATCGAGTTTATGCAAGACAACAGCAAGGGGGTGGTAGCACGGATAAGCGCAAGGAAACGAAGCAAGCTTAATTTTGACACAAAGCAACGGATACAAATTTTTTTCGAGTAAAGCCAAACAGAGAACAAAAATTACCAATTGAGCGATATGACAGGAGAAAAATAAGACTAATAAATAATTGAAGTAGAATAAGCTATCAAAAGGAACAAAAAAATAAACTCTGGAAGACATGTAGATGAACTGAAAGAAACAAGGTGGCATAAAACTCGAGTGGATTTTTGGAAATACGAAAAGGCTATTAGCCAGAGTACAGAAAGGTAAAGCATCAGGTCATACAAGAGAAGATTGCCAGATGTAAAGCTAGAGGAGGTGACCAAATAAAACAAGAAATATGTGAATATTTTGAAAGAGCTTGGCTTAGAAGAAAAACCCATAAAAATGAGGAAGACGCGTAAAATTTATGATCATAGAAAAAACATTTCAAAGATAAGAACTATAAACAGAAAGAATTAGCAGAAGAGGATATAACCGACAATCGGAAATGAAACAAACAATCAGTGATCTTAAGGGTAATAAGCAAGAGATAACCAGGAATGGTTTACGATTAATGAACTCATGGAGAAATGATATGATGTAAATCGATAAAATCAATAGTAAACTCACTACTCTATGGTGAAACAATACCGAACGGCCATGGCACAAAATGATAATTAAAACAGTCTATTAAAGGGAAGGGTGCTATAGAGCACTTAAAAATACGAGAGAATCTTCCTTACCCAGATATTTATAAGTAAAAATATTTGAGAATTAATTCTGGTCAACGTTAAACAGACAATTGAATGGACACTTCGTTGCCAAGAACCAGTGGGGGAAGAAGGGATTCAGACACAACACGGACCAGCATTTATTTGTAAACTAAGAGGCATTATTGACAAACACAGGGAACAAAAAAGAAAAACATCACGTTTAATTAATTTGGGAAATCCAAAAATGCTTTGATAGTCTATGGTTAACAAGACGCAATGGTAGAATATGTATATGGGACTGAAGGGACCCTTCTGGGAATTAATTTTTAAAACCATGAACGAAAAAGCAATAATTAACTTAGAAAACCACCAGTAGGAAAAACGAATAATTCATAACACGAAGAAATATTAAGCAATGAACTATATTAGGACAGTCTATGCTGCACGACTGGACTGTTTAAATTACTAATAATGGTGAAATACATGTATGAGTGACACAATAGCAATGCGGACCTTTACTATATATGGACGATTATTTTAGGAATTGGAGATCATAAAACAAATTACACAAAAATCGCCTCACTCGCTGCTACAGATTAGGCAAATCAAAAAAGATTAGAATTTAGATTTAAAACAAAACAAACACAAATAGTCATGAATTCTTCAAATAAAGAAAGGATAGAGAAAGATATATTTATTAGGAAATCAGGTAATTTAAAAATGCACTAAATATTCATATCTAGGTGATGCTAATTAATGACAAGCGGGGTAATAAGATATGATATAAAGCATGCGGTCCGATAAAGTGTCAGATTCAGAAGGAGAATAGTATCAGGGACAGAGGAAGAAAAATTATGGTAACCATACCATAAGAAGCAAGAGTTACATATATGATGTACAGTAATACCTTCCTTCCTGAACAACAGTGAACATGGACCAATTAACAAAGGAAGAATTTAAAATGTTAGAAGACTCCCAAAATGAATACCCAAAGTAAATAATAAAAGCTCCTATAGCAAAACACCATTGGAAAGCACTAAGGATAGAATTGGGAATCTTTACCAATACCTGATAAAATTTGCATACAAAAACTATGTTAGCTGCAATACCATAATTAAGTTTAGATAACAATAGATAATGAACGAAAGTATCTTATACACGCAAGATCAAAAGAGGAAGGAAGAAAACTGAGGCGAGATAAATGAATGCTAAATATCCTAGAGAGTACGAAACTAGATAATCTGATTTACAGGGCCATAGGATAAAACAAAAAGGAGCCCTGAAAAAACCAATCTCAAGATGCATACTAAACGCAGTACATTAAAAGAGACAAATTGCAAAACTTGAGGCAAACAAAAAATGAACATGATCAACATGAAACATACGGATTGAGAAATATATAAGCAAGTATCATTTTACGCGATTCGTGTTTATGCATGTTTAAATGCAAAACATGCATGATTGATCTAAAAGGATACTTTAAAAATATTTTACGGCAAATGATAAGTGTAATAGACTGTAATAAGGATATGACGAAGATATGGAATATTTATATAATTGTAGATAGTTAATGAAATATAAAGGGGAGCAACAAATAGAAACTGGAAAGAACAGCATGGACGCTTAAAAACCAGCATTAGAAATATGTACGGAAAATTCTGGCGATTCGTGCAAACTAACATTTTCAAGAAAATTAGAGGCGACAAGGCGGCGACGTTTAACCGGGGAGCTAATGTAAAGCACTCTTTTCCCAAATCCTACATAACACCTTTATTTAGTTAAATACTTACTTCAAGTAATAT
>NW_014577560.1:0-21039 GCF_000485595.1 Priapulus caudatus | reverse complement strand
ATCTCACGGACTATGCTATGGCGGCTGATTGGCGGCTCACACGGGCTGCTTTGATGACTACGTGGCTGCAGTTCACGGAGCAAATTCCCAAGTCCCGAGTTGTTTAGCAACCATGAGCCTGTACACGTCAACCCTAAACTCCTAGCGACATAATTTCGTCCTGGGACGTACGATGCGTCGTTGGAAATGCCGAAAGGGAACTGTATAGTGCTTACACTTTTTGTTTTTATGCATTTCGAGGCCATCAGTGATAATCCGCTCTATGTAATGTGAACAGTTCCGAGGCTCCGCCTTTTGCTTAAAGATAACTTAATTTACGAGAGTGTTTCCCAGTGTGTTTTCAACCACTTTCAGATACTACCGTTATGCGTGAGTAGTGCCAACTCGTCTAGGAGTAAAGATAAAATTAGACCGTTTGTATTCAGCAAAAACATGCGTAATTTTCGACGACGACGAGACACCGTTGTTAAAGGATAATATACGCGGTTGAAGTCAACATACTGAGCAACAGTATTATGTACGCCCACTATCAGTTATAAACAACTTAATTAAAAGTAAGGGTAGCGCAGGGTATTTTCCACACAGTTCAGCAGCAGAGCTCAAAAAATGAATTCGCTGAGCGCAATGTATGGGTAAAACAATTTAAACAAAATATCAGCACACAGTAGTAGTTAGATAAAGTATGTTGAAAACTATACTAACCTCGGAAGCATATACGTGATTATAAACAGTGCTAATGTTACCTCGTACTTCTAGGGTGAGGTACAAGAGCAGTAAGAGTAGAGCATAGCAACAGCGTAAGATAAGAAGTAAAACACGAACTAGTAAAGTAACGTACCACAAAGAGTTGTATTCGACATAATGCCACAGTGAGTTGAACAGAGAGCAGATACGTAAGGCTGAATGCGTACAAATACACGTCAGTGACAGTCAAACAAATAGAGGAGAAGTGGCTCCTGCTCTTTCTCCCAGCTCTCTTAAATGCACCCGAACTTGTTGTTCGACCTCCCTGGTCACGACATATGCCGGCTGCGGGTGATGACAGATTATCCCGCACTCCGACCCCTCTCTTCAACGTCATTAGCCACCTTATTACTTCTTCTATTACCTTCAGCCTGCATCGCGTGTGCACCGAATATCTCATCTTCCCCCATGATGCCATTGAACAAGGTGTCCGAAAGGTTTGCAGTGAGAACCACCGGTGCACCGACTTTTAATGCGACGTACTTCGGTATCTTGGACCTCTTCAGGCTTCGCAAGTCTCCGGAATTTTTTGCAGCGTAGGTAGTGTGTTTGCCTTGGAGCTGGTTTAGCTTTTCAGCATTGAAGATATCTGTTTCGAAATTGCGCGAAAAGAGAACAGTGGTACCTGTTGATTGTTGTTGTTGCAGAGGGCGAGGTACTTCTGTCAGCAGAGAAGAAGAGGCTTCAGATAGATGCTGGCCTGTAGCGAGTTCATTGATGCAGGTGATCAATGTTGCATCTTGCTGGCGAGGAACTTGCTCCGGCCAGTAGCACCTTATGGGGGAAACTGCTAAAAACAGGAGACAAGAAACAATAGTGGCCGTTGTCTCCATATTCTGGGCTTGCAACAGGTGGCAGTTGGTAAAAGTCTCCAGCCATGATGACTTGTATGCCGCCAAAGCGAAGATTTGAAGACCTGACTACTCGGCAAATTTATTCGAACGACTCAAGAGTTAGTTGGCTCAACATAGAAACCTCGTCGATAATGACAGCATCTGCAGATAGTATATTGAGTTTAGCAGACCTGTATGCATCGTCTGTAGCAATGAGATGCGCCAAGTACTCCGCACTGAAGCGCCCATCACCGATTCCTGACCACTTGTGGAGGGTAGTTCCTCCATAGTCGTGTAGTGCGCTAGCTGACACGCCTGTAAAAAACGTATCAGCTCCGTTTATAGCAAAGGTTTTTTTAAGCCGGATTAAACTTCCTATGCAGTAAGAAATCCATTTACTAGTTTAATTATGCTAATAACATTTTATTTTGAAGTAATATTTGTTAGGTTATTTATAATATTATGTTATCAATTGTTTGTTATACCACAAAACATTTCCATTAAAGTGGCAGAAATGATCTTGTTGAACGTTTCAATATCTAATACCGTTGACACACCGAACTTTCAATGCGCTTTGATGCGCATTGATGCGCTTCAACGCGGTTGTGTACACACCAGATACGGTTGTAATGCGCATCAATGCGCATTATTTTCAATCCACATACGTATGTGGATTCAGCAGTTCGCTTACGGTTCGATTCGGTTCGGTTCGGTTCTGTTTGGCGGTGTGTGAACGATATTATAAGCACGTGAAAACTTAACAGCAGTAGTTCATACCTGTTGTGCTCAAGACACCAATAGATTTCCCAAGGCTTTTTAATGCCTCTGCAATTCTTCTTAGTAGGAAGGTTTTTCCAGTACCTACAAAATGAATGTTCAAGGTTCGTATGACTATGAATTAATATTATAGATGCAGGTAATCATGTATATATCTTATATGTCACATACACCCACGCGAGCGCACGCACGCACGCACGCACGCACGCACGCACACACACACACACAATATATTGCCTTATTAGAGCTATTGACATTTATATTTAAGTTTGAGAAATAAATACCTGCTTGTCCTGAAACTAGAAATATTATATCTATCTATCTATCTAATCTATTATCTTATTATAGCTATTGGTGTTGTCTATTGATATTTATATTTAGGTTTGAGAAAAAAATACCCGCTTGTCCTAGTACTAGAATATTGTGGCCTTCTTTCACCAATCTTATGGCACTTTCTTGCAACCCTGTCAACTTGAACATTTTACACGTAAAATCTGACTTTATTAGCTATATTATGCAATTTGTAAATGTAAAACACACTAATAGTAATACAAGTCAGAGATTTTATGAGGCTGCTGAAGAACTTGTCGGCAAGGATCAGTTTACAGTACGCGACACATAGCAGTAGATCTTATGCAGAATAGGTTATGCGTACCCAACAGCTGCTCCAACTGTCAGACTGTACACTCCGATATACCTGTCTTGAAAACGTGCCGAGGTAACGAAAGTTGGAGCCGTCTATGGTATCTATAGCAACGCTCCACTGGCGGCTTTGACGGGGCTCGCATTGGGAGGCGGAAAGCAGTGTTGTTATATCCCAAAATGCAGTGCGCCGCCTTTAGCCATGTACTTAAGTTTGTAACATCCAGTGGGTAACGGGAGCAAACGCGAGAATTTCGTCAGTCTTTGTGTGATTTCGCGTGACACAGCTCGGTTACGAACAGAGACATGTTTTTATAACAAGTGAACACTGTTGTTGAAGGAGAAACAAAGATGGAAGCTGTTGCTCAGTAGTTGTGTTGAAATCGTTTGAAATGCAGCGAGCGTCGAGCGAATTTTGGGATCGCGCTTTCTCACCTGCTCTATATATTAGTGCAAGCGTGCATTGCCGTGCAACAGTGGCGCCGCGAGAGCAATGGCTGCCGGTAATTCAATCAAAGATCATATACAATAAGATGGGACAGCCGCTATGCTTGCCATACAGTTTCGATGTCCCACGCGCGATACCAGCGCCGACCAACGGCGAGTTAGGGTTCGCAGCTTACCAGCTGACTGCTAACAACAGTAGAATATATTCAGGCGACACTCGAAAGGTGCTCAAGTGAAAAAAACAACATGATTTATTATAAATCGATGTTCAATTACATTTTTATCTCATAAGCTCATTGCTATAGGTAGCTTGCACGAAATCTGACATACAGTGTTAACTTTAGCCGTACTAGAACGAGGGAATAAATACATTTTTAAGCAGGTTAACCTTCGTGTGCACATCAGCATAGTCGCAGCGTCAGTGTAACGGTTCATATAAATATAATATGCCACCTCATAACCCCGTGTAGAATATTCGTGCATGTAGAAAGTAGTGAATATTTGTGCACCTGAATATAATGCAAGGGGCTGTAATGAAGAATGATAACAAATTGATATAGATCAGCATTACAATTCGGATTATAATTAAAATGGTTTGCAATTTATATAGAGAGGAAGGAATGTGTTTCGTTGTGGGTGATAGAAACAAGAAAAACATATTGCAGCGAATTGGTCTCATCGAAGTATTATTCACAGAATAATTACTATATGGTACTATTTTATCATATTTTAACTAGCAACCATATATCTCGTAACACACGCTACAGAAATGATAACAAGGGAATCCTTGCACCCCCTTTAGAAAAGTGTCATAAACTCAAAATAATATAGCAGCACATTAAACAAAGAATCACGACTGAGGATTAAACCGATTTAAGAAAACACAACAACCAACAACGCCATCCTTCCACAATATGGCTACTCTACCCCACACACGAGTCAACATTCAAGTGCTTCAAAATGAAGTCACGTGACAGCGCGAAAAACCCAACATACTGTAACCACAGCCAAGTTATCCCTACAGTGGAGATAACACAGATATACGGATTATCTACGTGTATGAATATTAAATAATTCTTAATACATTTGGTAATACCTTGAAATTAAATTTTACCCCATCACTTGCAAAACACTTGACTGTCATTTGACCCTGCATAATTTGGCCTTTAATTTGATGATTTTGTCCCCTTTTATTTTCACTGGCTTGCCCAAAATTTGGGGAAAATTTTCTTGTATTTTCAGAGCCATAGCTTGCTATCTTGTTTGTAAGATATTGCACTTGCGTGGATGGCTGGATGCACATACCGACAACACGAACACATACATGTGCCTCCACAGTTAAAATGGCCTGAATTACCATTTTGGAAATCGGGACGCTGAAATAGGAGTAGTGTTTTTTTCTTGACCGCCTTTCTTGTCTTCTTTCTTGACTTTGAACAGGATGCATGGAGATCTGTAATTCTTGGTCTTACTTGGAGTTAACACTATAGGACAGGGTGAGAAATGAAGAAGGCTTGGTAAATGTACAGGCTGGGGATGCTTGAGAGAAGTTGTGCTAAGGCAAGATTGAGAAGGTTACAGACGTTTGAAGGGTAGGGCGATTGAGTAGTAATTGACATTGCAGGGAAACATTGCAAGGACGGACGGACGGAAGGACGGACGGACGGACGGACAGCGGCGTTGCTATATCCCCGTCGCAACTTTGTCCTCATAAGTTTTTTGTATGCTATTTTATCAGTTATTGGTAAAATTCCCAATTCTATCCTTAGTGCTTCCAATGGTGTTTTGCTATGAGCTTTTATTATTTTACGTGGGTATTCATTTTGGGAGTCTTCTAACATTTTAAATTCTTCCTTAGTTATGTTGGTCCATGTTTCACTGTTGTTCAGGAAGGAAGGTATTACTGTACATTCATATAATTTAACTCTTGCTTCTATGGTATGGTTACCATAATTTTTCTCCTCTGTCCCTGATACTATTTCTCTCATGAATCTACATTTATCGGACCGTGCTTTTATCATATCCTTATACCCCCTTTGTCATTAATTTGATCACCTAGATATGAATATTTAGTGCATTTTTTAATTACCTGATTTCCTAATAATATATCTTTCTCTATCCTTTCTTTATTTGAGAATTTCATGACTATTGTGTTTGTTTTGTTTAAATTAAATTCTAATCTTTTTGATTGTGCTAATCTGTAGCATGAGTGAGCGATTTTTGTAATTGTTTTATGATCTCCAATTCCTAAAATATCGTCCATATATAGTAAAGGTCCGATTTCTATTGTGTCACTATACATGTATTTCACATTATTTAGGTAATTTAAACAGTCCAAAGTCATGCAGCATAGGACTGGTCCTAATATAGTTCATTGTTTAACTATTTCTTTTGTTATGAAATTATTCGTTTTTCCTACTGGTGTTTCTAAGTTAATTATTGCTTTTTCGTTCATTTTAAAAATTAATTCCCAGCATGGTCCCTTCAGTACCCTATACCATAATTCTACCATTGCGTCTTTTAACCATAGACTATCAAAACATTTTTGGATTTCCCCAAATAATAAAGTGATGTTTTTCTTTTGTTCCCTGTGTTTGTCAATAATGCCTCTTAGTACAAATAAGTGGTCCGTTGTGCTGAATCCCTTCTTCCCCCCACTGGTTTTGGCAAGTGTCCATAATTTTCTGTTTACGTTGCCAGATTAATTTCTCAACTATTTTACTTATAATATTGGTAAGGAAGATTCCTCTCGTATTTTTTAAGTCGCTTATAGCACCCTTCCCTTTATAGACTGTTTTAATTATCATTTTGTGCCATGGCGTTGGTATTGATTCACCATAGAGTAGTGAGTTTACTATTGATTTTATCGATTTACTCATATCATTTCCTCCATGAGTCATTAATTCGTAAACCATTCCTTGGTTATCTCTTGCTTTATTACCCTTAAGATCACTGATTGTTTGTTTCATTTCGTTGTCGGTTATATCCTCTTCTGTAATTCTTTTTGTTTATAGTTCTTATTCTTTGAAATGTTTTTTCTACTGATTCATAAATTTTACGGTCTTCCTCATTTTTATGGGTTTTTCTCTAAGCAGCTCTTCAAAATATTCCACATATTCTTTTTCGTTCCTTTTGTAGCTGTATTCCTATTCAATTATTTATTAGTCTTATTCTTTCTTAACTGTTTTATACCCGTACTAGCCACATGCGGGTATGATGAATCGAACATATCTCTCCTCCCTGCACTTCTATGGCCAAAATGCCTGTCCTGCATGTCAGACACGTAGTCATTATGATACGCAGTATTTCTATCACTTTCCGTCTCTACCACCGTTTCAAAAGCGTTCCTCTCTCTTAGCTGATCGTGATCCGGAGTGCCGAGATTATTTCTCACATTCGAGATATTCCGTACCGAATCGGTAACATTGTCGACACTCTCGGAACCACGGAACAACCAATTAAAAAGAAAACTCATTGTATCGACACCACGTATATAGCACTGTAATAAATATTAAATATCTATTCCAAATTCTAACAAAATCGATCCTATAAATGTTCACAATAAATCCCGGACGAGCCCCCAAATTTGTAGCGGTTTTAGCTCTTGGCGACTGACCCGTGACCGTGTCTTTACCGCATTCGTCAGTTATGTCTAGGGGTGTAAAATATGTCACCGCCGCGTGTAAAACCCGCCTACAAATTAGATCGATATTGCTATAGTTTATATATGTGCCGTGGTGTCAATGCGGAGATAGAGAACGAAATTAGAGAGTAGAAACATTTATAGTTATTGGTAACGTAAGAAATATATCTTTAATTTAACATGTAAACAACGTACAAGGAATCACACTATTTACAACAATTAATTCACTCTATAGTTCTACAACAGTTCATACAGACAATTTACTTACTATATATTCGAAGTACTATCTCTCTGTCGAATCTCCTTTAGTTATCACCGTATCGAACTCTTATACTCTTTAGTTATATCCTCCCAACTCCCCAAATCGAACTCTCTCTCTCTCTCTGTTTAGTTATATCCTCCCACTCCCCAAATCGAACTGCTTCTTCCTATTTAGTTATTTCCTCCCACTCCCCAAATCGAACTGCTCTCCCCCCTGATTTACGCTCTATTTATCTCATCTTGACAATGGTACATGTAAATACAATCAGCTGTTCGCTTCTAGATGTCACGTGGGTTTCACCAACCAATCAGCGTGACGTTGACATGACAATGACGTATACAAACATGGACGAACGCTGGACGAACGATGGACGAAATCTCGTCACCTGGACGAGAAAACGGACGAACATGTAAACAGACGGTAATTGTATGTGTGGCGTCACACGCGTTCCCAGACTAGGTAATTGCTGAGGTACTCACTGGAACCACGGGCAAGGGTGTGCTGTTAATGATTTCTGTGTTGTGTATTGTATAACTTATTTGTGAGGTCGCGGTGTCATTTGTGCTGTGTTTTAGTGTGTTTTGCGACTGCTCACAATTGGTTGTTGTGGGATAGCTAGTGCCTTACATGGAGGCAGCCATGTTGGATGGGTTAGGCCACCTCCTCTAGTGGGCGGAATGTATTTTCCTCTTACGCCGGAAAATAAACAGCTGCTACGGTGCTGTGAAAACGGGATGACCACGGTTGTGTTTTGTCCCGGATTGGCTGAATCACATAGAGTTTTGTGGGCCGTTAGAGAAGGTAGCACTCGAGTTTGTCTCGGGCGTCTAGGAGTATTAACACTCGAGTTCGTGCGCGGGGTCGAGTGAGTAGGCCCCGCCATTAAGCTAGTCCACTCTGTCATGAGCCAATATAGATTGGAGAGCGCGGCCTGAGTTGTGTGCAGAGATGAGAGTATGGTGACGACAGCTAGCGTACGTGTCTGGATACAGTAACAATACGGTTCACAGTGTTCGACGTGCGCTGTGATGGGTGAGACCCACAGAGGGTTCAAGGATAGAGAACATGGCGCCCAGTTAAGAGTACGGTTGGTGAGTAGGCGTGTTGATTGTCCTGTCTGGAATGTCGTTGTCGGGGAGTAAATAATACAGTGAGATAGAGTATTAAATGCGACTCTGAAATAGTAGAGAGAGGGAGTGCCAACGCTCACGTGCAGGATAGAAAACGGCCTATGCTCATATGCCTTGACAGCCGTCAGTAGAGAGCCTGCGGGTTATTAGCCCTTTGTCTGGCTACGCCTATATCTGTATGCCTTGTTTATACACCGGGTGACATTTTATTATAAGACGTAACCGTTAACGTGAGCTAGCAGAGGGGGGGTGGGGTGCCCCGTTGTCACGTTTGTGTGGGCCATTGATGACTAACCACGCTATCGCACCGAGCCGAACGAACGTCGGTTGGTACTACGGAGTGAGCCGCAGTAGCACTGAGGCGCTCTGGTGGCTAGCCTGAGTCCGGGTGGCGACGATCACGGCCATGTCAAAGCGGTCCCGACATACAGGGTGAGTGTTCTTACCTAAGGTTATTGCTAGTCACTACGTTGTCGACAGTGGCGCCGTGAGGTGGCGCAGAGAGACACCGAAAACGCTCAAACTGCGTGCCTGGACCTGCCGGTTGCCGCGATTAGTAGTAGGTGTGATTTTGTAGTCGACGGTTGCCGACGAGGGGCGGCTTACGACTGCGCGAAGGGGGTGCCCGGGCCGAAGCCGACAGGTGCGCAGGCTTCGTCGGACCTAACTGAGTTTAGCAGTGCATGAGGGGGCATGCTACGCTAGTAGGGGGATGGGGAGATAACTGACATTAACCCGCAACATCCTTGACCCGGTAAGGGTAGGGAGTGAGTAGAACCTCCCCCTCGTCGAAGAGATTCATTCTCTTGTATTATTGATCTCGACGACGCAGCAGTCTAACGCTCTAATTGGACAGCACGTCTGGTGCCGGGCTACTGTTAGCCCTGCGCCAGCCGCGTTCATGCGTAATTCTCGTGGGCGGAGGAGGCCCATCTTCTATCGCCACGAGGCGCAGCAAGTATCTGCGGGGAAAGCGGACACCCTGGCAGGGCGTCGTTTATGTCTCAACAGTGGGTATGCGTTGTTTCTCGCCGTGAGGTGTTAATGGGTTCCACATCGTGAGTGGGTATGCCTAGTCTGCGTGTTGGTGTCAGATGATGGGCAACGACTTGAGGACTTCAGGATTCCCTGATAGTGTAGTGAGGAGTTGTTGCCCGTAGGATGACCTGTATGTCTACGAGGGTGTGAGTCAGTGCCGTACTCCTGGTTGGCGAGATGGGAGCAGGTTTTAATGACGAGCGTCATTGGTGGAGAGTCTGGTAGTCGGGGACGTCTGTGGGTCAATCCGCGGTTGAATCTGCACGGCACGGATTCCCAGGTGATGGATGGACCTTGACGAGTTTTGTTGTTGCTCAGGATTTTCGCGCTTCTTAGCCTCAAGACACAAGCGGTGAGTTGCAGCAATGTGTTGGCCCTCACGGCTGGTTCTTGAGGAGAGGATCCTGGTTGAATCCGCTGGGTAGCTGGACGTTCAAGGACACGTTGTGGTTTTGAGTTCTCTAAGCCAGTGCATCGCGCACCGGGGCAAGAGAGTTAGTACATGAAAGCTACCCGTGTCACTCGTTTATGCCGGTCCCGTAGAAGATGTTGCAGACCGAAAGGAGTGGCTGTTGGTTCGTGGGGGACGCTTGGCCATTGATTGGTTAGCGAGCTTCACGTTCGGTTGTTGGCATCCTACTACGCTTGCCAATGGTTGGTAACGATTCATGCAGGTCTGGTAGATCCCGGAGTTACTAATCCCGGCTGTGGTGTGCTGAGACATGCGACAGGCGGGATAGTGTTGTCACTCCGGGGTGTTTCCTCTCTCCGGAGCGTGTTTCTGATAATACATACCTCACCTTGTCTGAGCGCTTGGGAAAGTGGGTTAGCTAAGGCTGGCGTCTCGGTGTCTCAGACGGTGGTATGCGCTATGGTCCTGCGCATCTCTGAGCATCGGAGCTCGGGGGGCCAGGATGACAGTCTCTCGCCAGCCGCTTGTTTCGGGTGCGCATGGGGGATCTTGCGATTCCTGACCATTGTACTAACGTAGAGTGGCGAGCCAGGTGTGGCCGCGTTGCGGGTAGGCGGTCGGGGTGCGGGTTCCATCTTCTACGGTCCGTGTTAGTCGGCGGAACGACAAACCCCTATGTCCGTGGAAGTTGCACCGCCACTGATTCGACGTGGACTGTTGGGCGCACCCGACGGTAGTTGCGTTCGCGTGTGTTCTCTAGCCGGCCTCGCGTACCGCCTACTCACCAGGACATTCAGATTTAATTACCTTATCGGAACGAGGAGTCGGGTTGGGACGGATTCCCGGGTTTTTTGGGTAAACTCCGAATCCGCACCATTGAATCGGTCGACGGACGGTGGTGTTTAAAACTCCGACGTATATCCCAAGCTGAGAGCTGATAATTTCAGCGCCTATAGGGGAAGGCTGACATTGTTGAGTGTCACGTGCTACGTGATGAGTGGTTTAGGTCATTTCAGGTAGGGAGCGAGACTAGTGAGCGAAAGACGTGATCCCTGAGAGAGTCCTCGATTATGTCCTGTGGAGGTAATGGGAGAAGAAAAGAGGGTGGCTGCACAAGAGCACTTGTGGTTTGTGAAAACGCCATGCACTCATCTGTCCCGACCGTGAGGGTGTATATCGTTGAAGGGTAAGTATCTTGCGCCTGCGCAGACATGCACCTGGAATACTGACGGGCTGTATCCACTCCTTTGGTTTCTTCTTAGTTGCTACCGAACGCCAGTATGTCCTGTGTGGAACATGTCATTCGCCCCATCAGGGATGGCAAGGGGCCAGCATGGTATGGTATCCGGATGGAGATGACGCCCCGCGCCGACCCTTCGCATGCGCAGGTCGTGCCGATGAGAGTGGAGAGATGCTAGATGTGCCCACATTGTCAGAAGGCCGGGCTCAGTGCTTCGGCGACGATGCGCGCACTGCCTCGGGGCACCCCCTGAGGGCGACCCCCATCCACATTCACCAACCGCCGAGTTCAACGAGTTCCTGGGGATGATGTTGCGCCCCAGCCGACACTTCGGTGACCAGGGAGGCAGCGGAAAGATGGAACTCGTCGCCTGCCCTGGCAGATAGCCAGAGACCGGCAGTCCGGCAGGCCAGCGACAGAAGGAAGGCGCACAGAGCGGACACTCATCGCCACTACGCCCAGAGAAGAGCTGGGCTGAGGATAGCGCGGGAGGAGGGGCATAAGCCCAGGCACCGAGATAGCATCCGCTGGCTCCTCCACGCACTGTGCGTCTGCTACGCCATGCAGTACCGTTTTGCGGTCGAACCTGACGGCTCGATCTTGAGAGGGGGAGCCAGTGCTGGAGTCGGCACCGGTCACCAACGGTTCCCAGCTAGGTAATTGTGAGCGGTGCTCACTGCGAACCACGGGCGCAGGGTGTGTGTTATATTTCTGTGTTTGTGATGTGTATAATTATTTGTGAGTCCGGCTGTATTTAGTGTGTCGTGTTTTAGTCGTGTTTTGCCTGCCCCTCAACAATTGCTGTTAGTGGATAGTCTAGTGCTACGATGGAGGGCAGCCATTTGATGGGTTAGCCACCCCCTCTAGTGGCGGAATGTATTTTCCTCTTAACGCGGAGAATAAACCAGTGACTCCGGTAGTGTGAAAGGGAAGTGACACGGTTGTGTTTTTGTCCCAACGGGAGCTTGGCTGAGTCACATAGCGAGTTTTGATGGCTTCTAGAGACGGTGCACTCGAGTTTGTCTCGCGGCGTTCTACGTGAAGTTAACACTCGAGTTCGTGGCTGGGAGTCGGGTGAGGTAGGCCCGCATAGCTAGTCCACTCTGTAGAGCCATATAGATTGGAGGGCCGGCTGAGTTGCTGTGCAGAGACTGAGAGTATGGTGACGACAGCTAGCGTACGTGTACTGGTACAGTAACACGGTTCACCAGTGTTCGACGTGGCTTGTGGGTGAGACCCACAGAGGGTTCAAGGATAGAGAACATGGGCCACAGTTAAGAGCTACGGTTGGTGTGAGTAGGCAGTTTGTATTGTCTGTTGAAGTGTTCGTGTGGGGCGAGTAAATACATACAGTGAGTAGAGTAATTAAATGGAGTCCTTAAATATAGAGAGAGGGAGTGCAAACGTCACGTGCAGGATAGAAACTGGCCTATGCTCATAATGCTGGTGAGCAGCCGTGCCAGTAGAGAGCCTGCCGGTTATTTACCTTTGTCTGGTACGCTATATCTGTATAGCTTTGTTTATACACCGGGTTGACATTTATTATAAGACGTAACCGTTAACGTAAGGCTAGCAGAGCGGGGTGGGGTGCCCCGTTGTCACGTTTGTGGTGTGGCATTGATGACTAACCACGCTATCGCACCGGAGCCGGAACGAACGTCGGGTTGGGTACTACGGAGTGAGCGCAGTAGCACTGAGGCGCTCTGGTGGCTAGCTGAGTCCGGGTGGCGACGATCACGGCCATGTCAACGCATCCGGACATACTGGGTGAGTGTTCTTACCTAAGGTTATTGCTAGTCACTACGTGTCGACAGGTGGCGCCTGAGGTGGCGCAGAGAGACACCGAAAACGCTACATATGTATTGAAAGCTCACCTAAATATATCCTCTCTATGTTGTAACTATTGTTCCCCCTCCCCCCATTACTGCACTTTCTACAATATTACAACTTGGCAGTCTATATTCTATATCTACATGTATATTACTGTGATATGCCTAGTAGTCATATTACAACTTGGCAGTCTATATTATACTGATATGCCTAGTACTAGTAATCATTCAAAATAGGTAGACTCTGTTATAGGGTGATATGCCTAGTAGTCATATTACAACTTGGCAGCCTATATTCTATATCTACATGTATATTAGTGATATGCCTAGTAGTCATTTCAAATAGGTAGTCTCTAAAAAGAATACTTATTAGGTAGACTCTGTTATAGAGTGATATGCCTAGTAGTCATATTACAGCTTGTCAGTCTATATTCTAGTGATATGCCTAGTAGTCATATTATATAACTTGGTAGTCATATTATAACCTAAGTGTTATCTAATAAACCATTTACATGCTAAATTCAGTTTTCCAGTGAAACGAATAGTCATCTACATGTAGTTTGAATTATTGACTACAAACTAATTTTTTTCATCCCCGTGGAATTTCATTTTGAAAATCAAGTAAACTTACTGTTGTGCAGCTTCGCAACTTTCTCATGAAATTTATTACACTTGTCCTCTTGTCAGCATTTTACTTCCCGGTCACTCCAGACCCTTCCTTGTTGAGCCAGCGATAAGTTGCCTGGTTGAAAAATATAATAGAAACTATATGGAGAAGAAGCCATGAACTTCTGGACCTTTGGTGGTCTATTCATCTATCTCCTGGGACGGTAATGTTGATTAAATCACAGAGACCAACCTAAGGGGAGAAGTGATAGAAAACATCTCCCTGTGATGAGCTGGCCTCTCTGTGATGAATTGAGAGAGAAGTGATTTTATACATCAATTTGAAGGAAACTCATTTGCGATGTCACCATTTCTCCCTAAAATCGTGGTATAGTATATCAATAGAACTTTTAACTACTCCTGCCCATTAGGATGGTCTCGGAATCAATTCATTTTTTTGGCAAAAATGAGCTTCAGTTTACATATTTAAAATTCAACTACATGCATCTATTGTAAGTAATGCCTGGAGATGTAATGTTGAAATCACAAACAGCATACAGTTGGCACATATTTCATTGTATATGTTTTCCATAAGTCGGTAGTGTGGGGGTCTGTCCCTTATCTAGAAGGGTGTAGGTTCAAGTTCTGATTGAATTTTTATTTACATTCACATAGGAGCATGGTGTAAATATGTCGCTTCAAAATCTAAGCACAAACTGACTATGACCAAGATATGACCAAGATATTATAAACCGGAACTCCATTATATTATTGACTATGACCATTGACCAAGATATTATAAACCGGAACTCCATGCATATACTCACCTGCAAGACATGAAACCAACATAATAACACTTGACTGTTTGGGAACACTCTCTTTATGGCGTTTATTTCTTTGAAATCTTTGTCCACCATGAATTCAAATTCAAATTCAAATAAAATTTATTTTCATCGGTATAAAAATTACAGGAACATGAGCTGTATTTAGCTCGTAGACCGATATCTAACATGAGCAATATACAAAATTTACATTTAAAACAAAATAGGATGATATGATTATGAATATTTATCCTCTTCATATTCCAGACTTCCTCTTCTCTCTTCCTTTTCATCACTGCGCTTCGCTCCACCTCTTCCCTATGTTTTCGCTCCCTGATCTTCTTCAACACCTCTTTCTTATCTTTCGACATCTTCCAATTTTCCACTGCCTTCACAAATTCATTCTCATATCCTTTAATCATCTTTTCTGCATCTAATAATTTTCTGTCCAATTGTTCGATCCCCAATTCCTCTTGCTGCAGCATCTCTTCGTCATAATTCACCTCTACCTCCGACTGGAAAATTCCAGTCATCGGTAGTTCCTCTTTTGTTTTCTCTGCTCTTTTCTTTCGCTCCTCCGCCGCCTTCTTTCTCCCCACTATATCCACTACTGGCCTCTCTTTCTCCTGCTCCTGCCATCCTTTCTTGCCCCATTTCTTGTAAATGCCTTCTTTGTCGACATAGGGTAATTGATTTGACAACCATTTATATGGCCGGGCGTGGACTGGATATGTAACCAAAGGCTTGGATACCTTGTGTACTTTTACTAAGTGCCGGTTAATGTCATTAACCCTTAACTTCTTCTCATCATTGCAAACGGGGCACACCTGCCATCGTTGCATCCGTGCATGTCTTTCTCCATAATGTTTCGGGTAATGCATCGGTTTGATATTCACCCCACACCCTGGCACTGGACATACACTTTCCACCACTATATTCATACTGTCTACGGCGACACTCTCTCTACTCTCTCTCACATTCTCTCTCTCCTCTTCAAATAGTTCACTACGTTCGTCCTCCTCTAATCCAACCACTAGCAAATCCGTCTGCTCAAGTTCTTCCATCTCGGCCATTAATTTTGCAAGGATGCTCGTCGCTTCCTGTTCCTCCATCTGCAACAACATACTAATGGCCGCCGTCATTTCTTAAAAAATAGCTATATCTCGGTTAATAATCTTCGTACAGACTTGAAAATTGACTGACAGACGTAATTTGGGTTACTGTTTCATACAAAAACGTGATGCATGTGATCCAAGGGCGTTTTTGGCCACCATATTGGATTCAAAATGGCCCCCATAAAAATTACAAACTTAGCAATATTTCCGTTCACGGAAGATATAGAGACGTGAAAATTTGCAGACTAGCGCAGGTTAATAAGCTATTTTATATTAAAACAAGACACAAGTTCGAATTATAATTACAGCGGCCATATTGAATTCAACATGGCCGTTATCGCATTTTACTCTGTACTTCAAAATGATCAATGACATAGTATAACAGATACAAACAAACATAGTGAAAATGTTGAATTACAAGTTTGTCTCAGTATATAAACACAATGCCAAACTGGCAATCCCCAGTGTGAGAGAGATAATTCAAAACAACAAGTTGTAGTATACAGTACAACAGAACATGCATGGCAAGCTAAATAATACTATTGTTCAAGTTAAACAAATTTCTCGAAACTGCATTGTCCACAAGTTGTCGTAGATTGTCACTCAGTGCGGCAACATGTACCTGCACAAACACAAAGTTCAGTACATGGAAGGGATGCGTTGGAACATTTGCAAGGTCTGCATGCCTTTTTGCAGCTGCATTTTATCAGTTCCTTGCAAGATTTCGCTGCCTCTGGAAGTGCTGTCCAGAACGGAATTCATTGGTCACTGGGATCCTTAGTCCATCCCCAGTCCGATGGAGTTGGTAACTGCTGTGTAGCTACAAGGGACCGTCCCCAAATATGTCCTGCTTGGTATGCAGCCCTTTTGATGTGTTCAGCGAGGGCAGCTTCTGTCGGTGGTATCCGATCTAGCTGCCTACCTTTGGTGAACAGATGTTTCCTTGCCAGGTTTACGTGGGTGTATTGACTTGTCCTGTCATAAAGGAGTATGACGAATCTTTCCAGCTGACGCATGTTCTCATCTGTGATGCAGGTTGGCGTTTCAGATAGACACACGAATATTGGCGTTATATCAGGGTAAGCTGTCCAGGTGTCCCACGCTGTTTTCTTTCCAATGCCGCCGAACGATGAAGATGTGTCGCACCCGCTAACAGCATGGAAAAAGGGAAGTGCTCTGGCCTTCTCTTCTCCAAGGTTGGTTGCAATGGCATGAGCTGGTATCACCCTGTAGTGTTTCTTGACTCCATAAGCAATCCACAGTTCGTCAAGAGATAACTCATGGAAGTTGGCAATTGCTAGAACCACAACATCAGTGTCAACGGACCTAATCAAGACTTTCTTGTGACCGTTTTGTGCGCAATGGAGAGCATGCAAGAATATCCTAGTGTCAGATTCTTCATGATTTGATGGAGCCAGGTCGGACCCGATGTCACACGCGTGTGCAGACACAACGTTCTTGTCTACTGTGCTGTACAGCTCCTTTCCTTCAGGGGATAGCCTCGAAATGCATTGTGACAGGTACTGGTATAGCTCGCTTTTATTTTCATCCACACGGAGAAAACCCTGCCAGTTTTTTGGAATTGGTGTGGAGCTTTTGACTATCACGCGGTACCCTGTTCCCCTTTTCTGTCTCGCTGATTGCTTCAGGCTGTTCTTGATGTATCGATCCCAGACCACATCTAGGCGTTTTGCGGCTTGCAAGTTCCTGAGGATATAAGGTATGAAAACCTGATCTGCATAGTCACCAAATGTTGCACATGAGTTTGGCTGCAGCATATTCACC
Source organism: Priapulus caudatus (assembly GCF_000485595.1). Lineage (NCBI taxonomy): Eukaryota > Metazoa > Priapulida > Priapulimorpha > Priapulimorphida > Priapulidae > Priapulus > Priapulus caudatus. The sequence continues at coordinate 3,715 of NW_014577560.1, read as the reverse complement.
ACGACGGAGCCATCCAAAATTTTGGCATCTACTGCCGGGGTGTTGCCATCAGGTGTAGCCAACTTATCGAGGCATCCAATGAGGTCAGACTTGGTACATTGCCTCAGCTCTCCCATGTCTGAAAGAGAAGGTGGGGAGCCCTGGTTTTCATGTTTGAAGAATTCGTCCATGTCACCGTCTCTGGACTGGCAGGAAATGTACATTCTGCCAAACAATTCACAATTTCTTTTCAGAGTTCTATTTTGGTGTGACGTCCGCGACTGTTTTGAGGATGGCGTCTTGCGGAATATAGTGATGTTGTTCGTTGGGATGATGTTTGAGACTGGACTCACTCTCTGCTCAAGCCGCTCGGTGACGTAGGTGTCATATTGCGATTGCCCTATCTCTTTAATAGTCTGGAGATTGATGACTGCACTTTCTCCCATAACTTCCTTCGTGTCCAGCCTAATGAGATCCGTGTGGTCTTCTGCCAACGGGTTGCCCATCTCCTGGAACGTTGTGACCATTGCCTTGACATGTTGAGCAAACTTCGCTTGAACGGCAGGAGATTGATCATGGTGTTTTGTAGATTTCTTAGGAGACATTCCAGGCGATGTTTCGAACTCGTCAATGATAAGAGCGATTTCTGTACCGGCTGTAATCCACTTAACCAAAGCAGAGGGATTATCTGTGATGCCAATCACACCACCATCCCCTTTGATCTGTTCATTCATTTGTTCATGGGCTTGGTCCATGGCCATGGTTGAGAAAACATGGTCCGATCTTTGTACGACAAAGTTGCCCTTTTCAAACTCCTCGTAAACCGATGGTACTAGCCGTGGCAATTGCACCATATCTTTGATGTGAATTGGGAGCCATCGTGCATAGTGCGTGTGGTCAAATGAGAACATCCAGGGAACTAGCTGCCCAAGACATTGAACGTAGAGCTTGAAGTCTGCCTCTCGGAGAGAACGCACAAATTGCAATGTAAGAAGTTCAAGTTCTAAGACCAAATTCCAGTACTGGAATTGAGGACATTGGACAGCGTTGGTACTGCACCAGGATTTGAAGTCCAGCTTTTCTTCATCTGGCGAGAGTGATCCTTCGTATGTTTGGTAGGCAGATATCTGTAGAAGATAAAGGGCTGCTGCTGTAACTTGGTGTACATATCGGGACCTGGTAACGTGTGATCCTTTCAATATTGCGTCAGCTCGGCCAGAAGTCGTGACTTCAGACTGGACTAGGATTGTTGTCCACCCACTTCCAGTTAATAAATCTCCAACCAGTTTCATGGCATTCATCTCGAGATGGAGCCCTCCCGCTACCACAACAAATCGTTCCTCACCAAAGACGTCCGGCCATGCCCACTGGATTTGCTTGGCGATACAGAATAATGGCTGATCCATGGTTATTACAGGTATTTGGCCTGGGTGTAAATACTCGATGGCTTTCGCAACAAGCTTCATGGCATGTACTATGGTCGCTGCTGTATGTGCTGGCTCTGGAAATAACGGCATGATAGCAATGTGCGACAATGGTCTGGTTTCGGCTGACTGTCTGTTGGCATGGTATGCTGCCCATGACACAAAGTCCTTCGGGTCCAGTTCTTCTTTTCTGAGCAGAGTCACTGACATCACTCTTAACCAGGCATCTTCTGCTTCTCGAGATGCGGGCATAACCGTTGAATCTGGCTTGTTCTGCCCCACAGAAACTGGAGCAAGTATTTCTGTTCGAGGCAAACTTGCTGGGGCTATTTCGGAATACTCCGGTGGCAGCGTAATTTTTGTGTTGGAACTGTCTTGGTTGAAAGGTATTGACTGCCTGTCAGTTCCTAGTTTGTCTTGCATTGGCAACTGCATCAGAGATATGGCTGTCCCGTGAAATGAGTCCATGGCATTTCTGGCAGTGGGATTATGGTCGATATTATCTACAGCCCCAACTGTGAACACATCACTCTTCAGTGTAGACGGGCACACACAACCATCTCTGTCGAATTGAGCACATACATTATTCGCCAGAGTTGTAGAGATTGCTTGTGTTCTTTCATACGAAATGCATAGACCACGACTTGACAGTTTATCAAGCAGTCCTCGCTGCCTGGTTTTGGCATGAATCATCAAGCCAAGATAGATTACAAGAGGGGTCTCTCTTGCTTTGCTGTGACGAGTGTGAGATCCTGATGATTCTTTGGTGGTTTTCTTTGCATTGAATACAACTAACTGAGACAGCGATAGGGCTATTTTTGTTGCGGCATCAGGTGTTTGAGTTTGATGTTGGATACTTGGTCCTCTTAAGATCATACTGACAAGAGCAAGAACACTTTCTGGGACAGTGTTCCGTTCACAGTCAGGTTTTAGTGACCCGTCAAACTCATAGTCCTGTGCGAAGATGTCCTTTCTCAATATTTGTGCAGCACGAGCCAAGTGGATGGCATCATCATCATCATTGCTGGCGCAAGCAATTTTTATGGCTTTACCTATGTCTGCATTGAACATTAACATCACGTCGCGACCTTGTGTCTGGGCTTTTAAGTCTGGAATTAGACTCAGTAATCTCTCCTTCAATCTGGTTGTATTAGCCTTTCCAGAAAAAGATGGATCTTGCTCTTTTAGTCTGGCTTCATACAGTCTTCGCAAGTAGGACAATTTTAAGACTGGTAGTGTTTCGTCTTGTCGAAATTCTTCTATGTATGAAACAAGCTCCGCCAGTACAAGGCTATCTCCTTTGTGCTTCAGATCATCTTTTGATTGTTCAGCGTTCTGTTTCCGAACGCGGTTGCTCAGTGAAGTCATGCAGCTGAGATGGTACCTTGCATCTAAGGCATGCATGTCTCCCTCAGACAGTTTTCCCAACAGTTTTCTGTCTTGTAGTATATGTGCATACTCACGAACACGAAGATCAAGTTTTTCTGTCTGCACATTATGGAGTTGCTCGTGTGTGTCATCTTCATCACAGAAAAAACATCTGCTTGTCCTGGCCATTGAACCAACGCCGCTGAGTCTGGTCTTAACTGGACTTGGTTCAAATGCTGTTTGTTCTTTGGCATTCCTTTTTTGTGCTCGCTGGAGCTTTTGATTGTCAATTTTGTTTCTACAGCTTTTGTGCCATGTTGCATGGTTTGATTTAAAAGAGGCTTCAATTCCATCTCCACCGTCTAGTCGTAGAACATTGATGTCCAGAGGCAAACAATTTATCTTATGGAACTCTAAAATGTTTTCAGCAAGAATTGTGTAGCCGCATTCCTTATCACGTCCTCTACATGATCCCTTCCCAGGATCGACAAGTTGTTCCGCAGTGTCCTGTTGGCAGATTGCACATAATTGTCTCTTACTCTTTAGTAATACTCTGCCTCCCTGTAGCGACTGGGTTTAACTACTGCGCGTCCTCTTGATGTGAATGAAAGCACTTGCTCTTCTCCATTGTCTGGTTCTTCCCACCTGTTGGATACCTCATCTGGCTCTACATCCGTGTCATGTCGAAAAGCACTGGTCATCTTTAAATAAACATCCTCATTTAATTGCAAAGCCCCGTCTACCTGTTGTGTGAGCTACCATGTAAGATTGTAATATACTTACCATGTAAGTCTAGCTCTCTGGCGACAATCTTGGGCTGTACATATGCCCAGGAACTTGGGTTTGTCACAACCAGGGGCGTAAATCCGTACCGAGGAGTGGGGGGGATGATCACGCGAAGGCGGGGTCTGGGGGGCCCTCCCCCAGAAAATTGTTGAAATTAG
>NW_014577559.1:217913-219837 GCF_000485595.1 Priapulus caudatus | reverse complement strand
AAAGCCGACAGACGGCCCGAAATGACCTGGCGGTATTTACGCTCGTGACGGCTGGTAATAAATCACCTTTATTGCTTATTACAAATTGTTGTGCGAGGGCTGTGGTCGTCATCAAAACAAATAGTCACCGAGCGCAGCATGTTTGTGTGTGTGTGTGTGTGTGTGTGTGTGTGTGTGTGTGTGTGTGTGTGTGTGTGTGTGTGCTCGCGCGCGTGCGTGCGTGCGTGTGTGTGTGTTGTCGCGCGAGTCAGTGAACGTGGGCTACAGCGGGAACGTGCATCGAGGTCAGGGGGTCACGTGCATCGAGGTCATGGGGTCACGTGCATCAATGTCAGGGGGTCACGTGCATCAAGGTCAGGGGTCACGTGCATCAAGGTCAGACGGTCACGTGCATCAAGGTTAGAAGGTCACGTGCATCGAGGTTAGGGAGTCACGTGCATCGAGGTTAGGGAGTCACGTGCATCAAGGTTAGGGTGTCACGTGCATCAAGGTTAAGGGGTCACGTGCATCAAGGTTAGGAGGTCTTGTGCATCAAGGTCAGGGGGTCACGTGCATTAAGGTTAGGGGGCCACGTGTATCAAGGTTAGTGGACACGTGCATCAAGGTTAGGGGGTCACGTGCATCAAGGTTAGGGGGTCACGTGCATCGAGGTTAGGAGGTCACGAGCATCGATGTCAAGGGGTCACGTGCATCAAGGTTAGAGTGTTACGTGCATCAAGGTAAGGGGGTCACGTGCATCAAGGTCACGGGGTCACGTCACGGTTAATGATGTGCTTGAAGTTTGAGTTAATGTTGGGGTCAGGGTTAGGAATAGGGTTACGTTTAGGGTTACGGTTAGGGTTAGGGTTAGGGTTAGGGATTAGGTTACGGTTAGGGTTAGGGTTAGGGTTAGGATTAGGTTCGGGTTAGGGTTATGGTTAGGGCTAGGGTTAGGGTTAGGGTTAGGGTTTGCTTTTGTGTATCCCATGGGTATCCATCCTGATTATATGTTATAGTGTACACTATAGCCTGGAATGAAAGCTGTTTGCTATAGGTGTGGTATAGAAAGATTTTAAACGAGCATTCACATGGCTGCGCTGCCAGACAGTAATATTGTTGGTCCGATTGACTGTGTGTTTATTGAAATTACGATAATATATAATATGACGATGATATATAATCCGACGCGACAGTAAACATGTCTTTGACAGCCGACAGAAGTTTAGACATCACGTTCAGCAGACTACGTGTTATAAAAATTCTTTTTTTATCTGTCGCATGTCACATGCCACGAAATAGGACAGGTTACTAGGCGTGTCGCGTGTCACGTTGTATCCAGTGTCGCTATGTATAGCGCATGTCATTAAATCTGTCGCGTGTCACCGTCGCCGCGTGTCGCATTACAGACACACTCACGTGCGCTTGCCATCAGGTGTCAATCTACCTAACCCTAAACCCTAACCCTAACTCTAAACCCTAACTTTTAAAAAAAAACCTAAACACTTAACTTAACCCTAACCCTACCTTAACATAACCCTAACCCTTGCGAACATGCATACGCATATGTAAGAGCATATATAATAAATATATATAGTATCATATATGATATATGTATGAGCTATATATGGTATATAGTATATATCAAAGAACGTCCATTAATAGATAATCCTACTTATTCTATTATTTTCTATTATAGACTCTTCGTATATTATATAAATATAAATATATAAATATAAACTATAATATATATAATATAAATATAAACGATATACTACTACTAATAAATATATATTAACATATATATATATTATATCACTTTACACCGGCTAGATTTAACCTGATGGCAATGCGACGCTTGAAGTCACGTCTGCTTAATGCGGACCGCGACATGATTGCATCGACATAACAGTAAGAACAACTCTCTCCGCAAATGTCATTAACATTT
>NW_014577559.1:216395-217035 GCF_000485595.1 Priapulus caudatus | reverse complement strand
AGAGAGAGAGAGAGAGAGAGAGAGAGAGAGAGAGAGAGAGAGAGAGAGAGATAGAGTGATGGGGAGAGTAAATGAGGGAGAAAGAGAGTGTGAGAGAGAGAGACTTACACCTGATGGCATGCCAACGTGAGTCACGTCTGTAATGCGACACGCGACATGTTGACATACGACATAACACGAAGAACAAACCCTACTCTCCGCCAAAATGTCATTCATTCGTCAGCGAATGCTAGAGGGTGAGGGTCGAAAGAGCAGGTCAACGCTTTCAGCGAGCGAGAGGGAACATGAGGAGAAACACGTTAGAATATCGAGTGAGATTCCCTCGCTCTGGCCCGAGGATACACCGATAGAATACACTGAGAACAGCGGTGATGTGATGTCACATAATATCTGTTGCTGTTGTCGTTGAAAGTTGAGCTGCGGCTCGTTGACAGTTTGTTTGTCGGACTCATCAGGCGTGTGTTGCCCGCTAATGCATCTTACGGAGGCTGGGTTCTGGTACAGATACACGTGAAAGAAAGAGAGAGAGAGGGAGGGGGAAGGTGAGGAGAGAGAGAGAGGGAGAGAGAGGGGGCGAGCGAGAGAGAAAAAGAAGAGCGAGGCGGGAGAGAAGAGAGGAGAGAGGAGGGAGAGAGAGAGG
>NW_014577559.1:211494-215440 GCF_000485595.1 Priapulus caudatus | reverse complement strand
ATATATATATATATATATATATATATATATATATATATATATAGTGACACGTAGATAGATTTTGGACCTTTCGTCTGCACACTTTGTCGACGTGTCCAAGAGAGTATATGATGTCATCAGTTGACGTCATCGGTCGCATTGTATAAGGTGATGGCGTGTATAGAGGCGGTGGGGCGGCAGCTGCATGGATGCGCACTGGCCGAACCCCGCTCCCAGGCGCGGGTACGCGCACGGCACTGTCGAAGCATTATGGATGCGGGCACCAGGTACGGGGTTTGGCGGAGTGAAGCGGGAGTAGCGCCATATTGTTTCGTAAATCCCCCCCACCCCCACCCCTATGAGCGATGAATCACCAGCTGTTTACGGCGCTCGTTTGCGCATGCGCCAATGCAACCCTCCTCTGATTCAGATATCGCTCCCAAAACAATGTTATCCAGTTCTTTCTGATTTGGAGTCAAAATATCTCCTATTATCTTTATAAATATGTAAACAACCCATAAACAAACAAACAAAAAACAAACTACGAACAAGCAAATGAAGTAACGAGCAAACCAACAAACAAACATAGATGTACACATAAACACTGAAACAAACAAACAATCGAACGAACGAACGAACGAGCATACAAACAACCCCAAACAAACAAATACACCAAGATCCGAACGGATGCACTGAACGCTCTCAGATTTGTCCATTCATAAAGCTCTCTCTCTCTCTTTTCTCTCTCTCGCTGTCGCGTCCTCTCATCGTCTGCTCCATCCTCTCTCATCTCTCTGCTCTCTCCTCTCACACACAACTTCTCGTCTTTCTCCTCTCAATCTCGTTTCTCTCTCTCACTCCTCCTCTCTCTTCCTCTCTCTCGTCTCCTCTTTCTCCTTCTCTGCTCTTCTCTGTCCGCTCGCGCTCTCTCTCTCTCTTCTTCTCTCACTCTCTCATCTCGTCTCTCTCCTCCTTCTCTCTCTTCTCTCTCCCTCTCGCTCTCGTTCTCTCCTCTCTCTGCTCTCTCTCTCTCTCCTCTCCTCTCTCTCTCTCTCTTCTCTCTCCTCTGCGTCTGCTCCTCTGCCCCCCCTCTTTCTCCTTCTCTCTCGTTCTGCTCGCCTCCTCTTCTCTTTCCTCTCCTTCAGCTCTCTTATGCTCTGCCTCCCTGCTCCTCTGTCTGTGTCTCTCTCTCTCGACCGCAGCAGCATCATCAATCAAGCAAGCAGCAGGCAGTGACAGCGCATCATCATGCATCGATCAGCCGCAGGCAGCAGCCAACGAGCGGCGCAGCAGCAGCCAGCGGCAGCATCATTCGATCAGATCCAGCGAGAGTGCAGTGAGCAGCAGCACAGCAGGGCAGTAGAGCAGTCCAGGCGGAGTCATGAATCACCCAGCAGCAGCATCAGAGCAGTGGCAGACGGGACATCAGCTGAGGAACAGGGCGAGAGGGCAGGGTGTCGGATACTGAGATGCAGCGATCAGCAGGCGAATGTCCAGCAGCGAGCTAATCATCAGGCGAGCAGCAGGCAGCAGCAGCGAGACACCCACCACGCTGAGCAGCGAGCATCATCATGCATCAGGCTAGCCGAAAGCAGCATTCACAGCTAGCCCCGCAGCAATGCATCATCATTGTTCGTATCAGCAGCAGGAGCAGCATGGCAAGAGATGGGCAGACAAACCCAGAGGATCATTCAGATCGAATCAGTGCGTATATGCAGCAGCGCGGGACGAAGCTCAGAACTAACTGTTAGAGGACGGCAGGCGACGAGGGGATGTCGAGCCGGAGCATCATCAAGCATTACGAGCCACATCAGCAGCATCGCCAGAGAGGCGAAGCAGCAGATGCGCAGCGAGCTTGGCCAGCAGCAGCGACAGCAGGGCAGGCAGGCAGCGCGCCCCCGCCGCCGTAACGCCTCTTCTTGCGTGCGGGCGTTCTTTAGTGCGTTACAGCAGCGCCGCGCGCATGCTGAACAGCTAGTTCGACGGACGAGCCTGCGATAATCCAATGTATTTAACGGCAGAATAAAGATGCCATCAAAGGCGACCAGGACTAGGCCTGTGACTGAGAGACTGAGGCTGGCTACGAGGCGAGTAGGGCCAGCATGGCGGGAATCACAAAGCTACGCCCCAGGAAAGGGAGGAGAGGGAGAGAGGAGGGAGAGATGAGAGAGTGAGAGAGCACGAGAGAGAGAGAGAGAGTCGCAGAGAGAAAGAGGAGAGAAAGAGCAGAGAGAGAGAGACCGAGACAGAGAGCCAGAGAGAAAGAGAGGAGAGAGAAGAGAGAGAACAGCGCGGCGGAAAAAAGAAAAGTGAGCAGAGATACTAAGACAGAGACAGAGAGACAGAGACACAGAGAGAGAGGGGAGAGAGAGAGAGAGAGAGAGAGAGAGAGAGAGAAAGAGGCGCCGCGCGAGAGAGAGACAGAGCCAGAGACAGGAAGAAAGCTGAGGAGCATGCGACTGACTCTGCACAGCGCTCACTTAGACAGACAGCGCGCAGTCCGTGGCGCCAACAGCAGCAAGGACTATATTGACATGGGCCTCGCGTAGCTGACACAACAGTCTGAAGAGGCTCCTACGGGCCGAGCGCGAGGTTAGATGATGTGTGGTAGCATTCAGGGACCAGGACAGCAAATAGAGCATCAGGACCACAGCAGCAGCAGCAGCAGCAGCAGTAGCAGCAGCAGTAGCAGTAGGAGTAGCAGTAGCAGCAACAGGAGTAGCAGCAGTAGCGACAGCAACAGTAGCAGCAGTAGTAGCAGCAGTAGCAGAAGTAGCAGTAGCAGTAACAGTAGTAGTAGCAGCAGCAGCAGTAACAGTAGTAGTTGTAGCAGCAACAGCAGTAGCAGTAGCAGCAACAGTAGCAGCAATAGTTGCAGCAGTAGCAGTAGTAGCAGCAGTAGCAGCAGTAGCAGCATCAGCAGCAGCAGCAGCATCAGTAGCAGCAGCATCAGTAGCAGCAGCAGTAGCAGCAGTAGCAGCAACAGTAGCAGCAGCAGTAGCAGTAGTAGCAGTAGTAGTAGTGGCAGTAGCAGTAGTAGCAGCAGTAGCAGCAGTAGCAGTAGTAGCAGCAGTAGTAGCAGTAGCAGCAGCAGCAGTAGCAGCAGCAGCAGTAGCATCAGTAGCAGCAGCAGCAGTAGCAGTGGCAGTAACAGCAGCAGCAGTAGCAGCAGCCGTAGCGGCAACAGTAGCAGCAGCAGCAGCATCATCAGTAGCAGCACCATAAGTAGCATCCGCAGTAGCAGCAGTAGCAGCAGTAGCAGCAACAGTAGCAGCAGCAGTAGCACCACCACCACCAGCAGCAGCAGCAGCAGCAGTAGTAGTAGCAGTAGTAGCAGCCGTAGCAGCAGTAACAGTAGCAGCAACAGCAGTAGCATCAGTAGCAGCAGCAGCAGCAGTAGCAGCAGCAGCAGTAGCAGTAGCAGTAGCAGTAGCAGCAGCAGCGGTAGCAGCAGTAGCGGCAGCAGCAGAGCAGCAGCAGCAGCAGTAGCAGTAGTAGCAGTAGCAGAAGCAGCAGTAGCAGTAGCAGCAGCAGTAGTAGCAGCAGTAGCAGTAGCAGTAGCAGCAGCAGCAGCAGCAGCATCAGTAGCAGCAGTAGCAGTAGTAGTAGCAGCAGCAGCAGTAGCAGTAGCAGTAGCAGTAGCAGTAGCAGCAGCAGCAGTAGCAGCAGTAGCAGTAGTAGTAGCAGCAGCAGTAGCAGCAGCAGTAGTAGTAGTAGTAGTAGCAGTAGCATCAGTAGCAGTAGCAGCAGCAGTAGTAGTAGTAGTAGTAGTAGTAGTAGTAGTAGTAGCAGTAGCATCAGTAGCAGTAGCAGAGTTATCTCGCTCTTGCTTTCTCTCTCCACTCTCTCGCTCCCTGCCTTGCGTATTCTGCATTTGGCCCCCTTCTCTCTCCCCCAGCTCGCTCTCTCGTTCTTTCTTCCTCTTCCTCCTCTTCACGTCTTTCTCTCCGCGTCAACACGGCTCTCG
>NW_014577559.1:206494-207538 GCF_000485595.1 Priapulus caudatus | reverse complement strand
TGAGGAGATGTGGAGGTGAGGGGATGAGGGAATGACAGGATGAGGGGATGAGGAGGTGAGGGGGTAAGGGTATGACAGGATGAGGGTGTGAGGGGGTGCGGGGATGAGGGGATGAGAGGATGTGGGGATGAGGCGGTGAGGAGATGAGGGGTGAGGGGATGAGGGGTGAGGGGATGAGGGGATGAAGGGATGAAGGGATAAGGGGATGAGGGTGCGATGGGGTGAGGGGGTAACATGGTGAGGGGATGAGGAGATGAAGGTGTGAGGGAATGAGAGGATGAGGGTGTGAGGGGATGAGGGGATGAGGGTGCGAGGGGTAAGCCCCCATCGCTGCAGATACAAGCGCAGGCAGGCCCCCTCACATATATCCACGAGCAGATTGCTTACCGTCGCTATATCGTCAGCGCATAATTAGTTAGAAGGTATTACCGCTGATGGACTCGCGCTAAAGGATGCATGAGATGATGAGATCACAGATTGACGTGATGCTGCGATGACGTATGTACACGTGTCGGTGATAGCGCGTCCATCACACACGTGTAGATGCAATATCATTCTGAGTCTATATATTACACATTCCTGATAGCATACCGCCAACAGCTAATAATATCAAGAGCTAATAATACCTTATTAGCTCTTAATAAGGTATTATTAGCTCTTGATAATATATAATATCAGGAGTGAATAATAATAGATTTATATATAATATATATATATATATATATATATATATATATATATATACAGAGAGATTTATATAATATATAATATATAGATTTATATAATATATATATAATAATAATAATAGTCTATTATTATTCAGTCCTGATATTATTAGTTCTTGATACCACCTATCTACATAATTCGAAGGTTAAATATCTACGTGATGCTAAGCTAACATGTTCACGCGCCGCTAAGCTAACACAGCCACAATACTAACGATCGCATATCTAAATGATTCGCAGCTTTCATCTATCTACATGGTCATGCAATTATATATCTACATGGTCCAGCAATTATAAATCTACATGGTCATGCAATTAT
>NW_014577559.1:203713-205265 GCF_000485595.1 Priapulus caudatus | reverse complement strand
CCCTCCCCCTCCCTCTCTCTCTCTCTCTTTGAAGCACGATCGAACAGCGCGTGTTTACGCTCCCGCAATCTTCCTTGATGGTTAATTACTAGAAGCGAACGCTCGATATTTAATTCGCAAATTTTCGCGCCGCCGTTGCCTTTCAGCCGCCGTCACCGCGGAGCCGCAAGAACTATTCGCGAGATTGAAGGAGTTTTCATTCGCGCCTCGCCTGCTGAACACGACCGCACTGCGCATGCGTATGTGGAATCCGCATCTGGAGCGCGCTGCTGCCGCGGCACAGATCACAGTTGGCTTCTCTCTCTCCCTCTCTCTCTCTCTCTCTCGCTCATTTCTCTCTCTCTCTCTCTCTCTCTCTCTCTCTGCTCTGTCATGTCTCCTCTCTTCTCCGCATGAGCCTCTCTCTCTCTTCTCGTCCCTCTCTCTCGCTCCGCCTCGTCTCGTCTCTCTCTCTCTCTCTCTGTCTGTAATGTCTGTCTCTCTGTCTCTCTCTCTCTTCTCTGTGTGTTCGTCTTCTCCTCTCTCCTCTCCCCCCTCTGCTTTCTCTCTCTCGCTCTCTCTGTCTGTCTCTCCTCTCCCTCCCATCTCTCTCGCTCCGTCCTCTCAGTCTATCTCTCATCGTCTCATCTCATCTCTCTTGTCTCTGTAGATGTCTCTCTTCGTCTACCTCACGCTCTTCTCTTTCTCTCTTTACTCTCCCGTCTCATCTTCTCCTCTCTCTCTCTGACATCTCTGCTCCTCACTCGCCTGTCCGTCTTTCGTCTCTCATCTAGACTCTAATCTCTCTCTGTCCTGTCTCTCGTCTCGCTCTGTCTCTCTCTCTCTCGTCTCTCTGTGTATCTGTCTTCTGATCTCTGTCCTGTCTTCTGCTCCTCTCTCTCTCTCTCTCTCTCTCTCTCTCTCTCTCTCTCTCTCTCTCTCGCTTCTCTCTCTCTCACTCTCTCTCTCTCTGTCTCTCTCTGTCTCTATCTCTCCGTGCGCGTTGTGAAGATTTCGCGAGGGATTCTAACCTTTCGCGAGACATCATTAGGTCGTTTTACCCCCACAGCTGTAATCTGCGTGTCAGAGCCGTATATAGACACTCTATATACGGTTCTGATCTGAGTGTGCCCCCCTGCTCCCCCTGGTGGCCCAGAAAGGCACTTAGCGACGCGGCTAGATCAAAGACAGGCCGACGGACGCGTCGGAGTCCCACTAACAGTGGAGGCTGTCTGTCCTGCTCTGCATGAACCCCCGGGTCAGTGTTATTAGAGACACATGATGGGTTCCTGAGAACTAGTGTACAGTTATTGCTGTGTGGTGAAAAGAGACAATTGTAAGAAGAATGAATCGTCAAGGAAAATCATTGTTAAGGAGTGAAATGGTAGAGAGAGCGAGAGAGAGAGAGAGAGGGGGGGAGAGAGAGTGAGTGAGAGAGCGAGGGAGAAGAGAGAGGAGAGGGGGAGAGAGAGAGAAAGTGAGAGAGAGGGCGAAGACAGAGAGAGTGAGTGAGAGAGATAGAGACAGAGAGGGCGATGGGAGAGAGGAAGAAAGAGAGCGAGGAAGAAAGAGA
>NW_014577559.1:201931-202552 GCF_000485595.1 Priapulus caudatus | reverse complement strand
GCTATTTAGCTGTTAGCTGAGACTAGAGAGCGTAGACAGCTATTTAGCTGTTAGCTGAGACTAGAGAGCGTAGACAGCTATATAGCTCTTAGCTGAGAGTAGAGAGCGTAGGCAGCTATATAGCTGTTAGCTGAGGCTAGAGAGCGTAGGAAGCTATATAGCTGTTAGCTGAGGCTAGAGAGCGTAGGAAGCTATATAGCTGTTAGCTGAGAGTAGAGAGCGTAGGCAGCTATATAGCTGTTAGCTGAGAGTAGAGAGCGTAGGAAGCTATATAGCTGTTAGCTGAGACTAGAGAGCGTAGGCAGCTATATAGCTGTTAGCTGAGACTATGCAGCTATATAGCTGTTAGCTGAGACTGGAGAGCGTAGGCAGCTAAATAGCTGTTAGCTAGAGTAGAGAGCGTAGGCAGCTATATAGCTGCTAGCTAGGACTAGGCAGCTATTAGCTGTTAGCTGGGTCTAGAGAGCGTAGGCAGCTATATAGCTGTTAGCTGAGACTAGCGAGCGTAGGCAGCTATATAGCTGTTAGCTGAGCCTATGCAGCTATTAGCTGTTTGCTGAGACTAGAGAGCGTAGGCAGCTATATAGCTGTTAGCTGAGCCTATGCAGCTATTAGCTGTTT
>NW_014577559.1:195105-195537 GCF_000485595.1 Priapulus caudatus | reverse complement strand
ACACACACACACACACACACACACACACACACACACACACACACACACACACACACACACACACACACACACACACACACACACACACACACACACACACACACACACACACACACACACACACACGCACGCACGCACGCGCGCGCGCGAGCGCGATAGACGAACGCCATGTCTCCGTAATAGCTAGAGAGGGAGAATCAAGAGAGAGAGAAAGAAGCACTGAAAAAAGAATAGCGAAAGAAATAGAGACTGAAAGAGGGAGTGCGCAATCATAGAGACAAACATAACTTTCTCATTTTAAACAGAAGAAGTAAGTCGAGTGAGAGAGAGTTAAAGAGAAAGAGAGAGAGGGAGAAAGAGAGAGAGAGAGAGAGAGAAGGAGAGAGAGAGGAGAGAAGAGAGAGAGAGGAGAGAGAGGGAGAGAGAGAGAGA
>NW_014577559.1:184911-192411 GCF_000485595.1 Priapulus caudatus | reverse complement strand
CGTCTCTCTCTCTGCTATCTATCTCTTTTCTCTTTTCTCTCTACCCTCAGCGTGGCTCACATAAACTTTCTCTCTTTCTGCTGTTGGTATTTCTTCGTCCGACGGTTAGCTGCAGGCAATTTCTCCTCTATCCCTGCTATTTCTCAGCTTGTTGCTCACTTCCTTTGTCTGTGGTTCCCCTACGCCACTTTTTCTCTCCGGCCTTCTTGCTGCCGCCCTCGCCTTTCGTCCCTCGATGTCTCGTGTGCCTTCGTTTCCGCCGCCGTGTCGTCCTCTCTGTCTTCTGCTCTGCTCTACTCTTCTGCTCTCCTCTTCTCTCTTCATCTGCTATCAGCTATCTGTATCCTCTCGTGCTCGTGCCCGATCGTACATGTCTTCTTCATCGCATCCCTTTATCTGTTGGCCGCGGGCCATCCAAAGGAGGTTTCGCGATCAGGATCGTCCGACAGCTGTCTTCTGGTATCTACTCAAACATTTGAATCAGAGCCGACACGGGGTACACATGATTCGTTAGATTACATGAAGATGATAATTTTGCTTCTCTGCCTCTCGCGACCAGTATGCGGGGAAATCCTCGGTGAATCTGTCCCCGTGTATGTGCTCCGCGTGGTCCGTTCCGCGCGCACAGGGCCCGTGCCGGACATATTCCCGGCTTGCATGTCGGCGTTTCTGTCGGCCTTATTGTTCCTTTTCTGAGGCGACGTCTCTCGTCTCTCCTCTCTCTGCTCGTCCTCTTTCTTCGTCCTCTCTGCTCTCTTGCTCTTTTCTTTTCGTGCCTTTATTGTATCTGTTGTTCGAGCTGCTGGATAGCTGGCCTGGCGTGCGCTCTCTCTCTATCTCTGGCTCTACTCCTCCTGTCTCGCTCGTTCTGCATTCTTTGTTCTACTGCCTCTCTCTCTTTTGCATCTTTCTCTCTGCTCGTTGCTCTCTATTCCTCTGCTTTTCGGTTGTGGAGCGTCGCGCGGTGTGTTCTCGTCTTTCTCTGTCTCTCTTTCTCGTCTCTTTTCTCTCTGTTCTGCTCTTCTCTCTCTCTCTCTCTCTCTTCTCTCTCTGCTCTCTCTCTGTTTCTTGTTCTCGCTCTTCTCTCTTCTCCCTCTCTCTCTCTCTCTCTCTCTCTCTCTCTCTCTCTCTCTCTCTCTCGTTTTGCTCTCTATCTGTTCTCTCTCTCCTCTCTCTTTCTCTCTATCTTTCTCTCTCTTTTTCTCTCTCTCGTTTTTTCTCTCTCGCTTCTCTTCTCTCTCTCTGTTTCCTCTCTCTCTCTCTCTTTCTTCTCTCTCTCGTTCTCGTTTCTCTTCTCTCTCTCTCTCTTTCTTCTCTCTCTCTCTCTCTCTCCCCCTTTCTTTCTTTTTCTCTTTCTCCTTCTCCCTCTCTTTCTCTCTCTTTCTCGCTCTCTCTCTCTCTCTCTCATTCTCTCTGTTTTTCCCTCTCCCTCCCTCTCTCTCTCTCTTTCTCTCTCTAGTCGACGCAGGCTTCTCCTTTCCGATCGATAGCGGTATAAATACGGCGTGCTTTCCCGCGCATTCGCCCCGTGAATCGCGGCATGCTGCTTGTCAGGCGACAGCGTACACGGTCATTATAGCACGCATGCAGACACGGCGCCCTCCGACAATGGCTGCCGGAACATTGTGAGGTTCGCACGCAGAAATATATAGAGGCACTAGTCTAACTAGTATTATTTCTATGGGTTCGCACGCATTCGCGGTTAGATGTAACATAAATATATACAAACATGTGTATTTGTATATATCTATGGATGTAGGTACGAAATCGGCGGTGTAAAAACCGTAACACAAAATACATCCGGCGGATGTCAGCCGACTTTTGTCTGCCGTCGACGGCCGATAACTGTTCGCTTCTTTTTGCATTCGTAAAAATTATCCATAGACATAGAATACAAAATGTATTCTATATCTATGCCATCTCGCGCTCGCGCGGTATCGCGGACCACGTGCTTCGTGGTCGCATAGCAACCATGGCGTTCGCCTAGCAACCATGGCAGTCGCATAGCAACCACGGCGGTCGCATAGCAACCGTGGCTCCATGGCAACGATTCCTGCTGTTTACGAAACCGTCGTCTGGAATTGCAATTACTGTAGATGAATTATTTCCGAGCGTTTAAAAAGATAACACGCACTTGATTTCATCTCGTCTGCTTCTATTGCAGTCATATACAGCTTCACGCAATCGTCTGCTACTATCCCGCGCCAGAGCAAAATTATTCGCGCTAAAATGAAAGTCATTGCAGTGCGATCGTATATCATTAAGGAAAAATGATTACGAATAATGATTTCTATTATGCTTACTGCTGATACGTGGTTGTCCCGCCAGATGACGCTGCGTCCGTCGTAGACGTGGCGTACGCGTTACATACGGAAAGCGCTACGCACGCAGCGAGAGACATGCAATCAACGTTAACATCGTTACGGTGCATGTGACTCAATTAACGCAGCGTAGTAATGCCATTATAGAAACGTCGTGACTGCTGCGTCATCCCTGTGAACCTGTTACCATGGCAACAATGTACACTGCACCGACGAGGCAATAATTGTATGTTGCCTATGGAGTAATGTATGTGTGTGTGAGTGTTTGAGTGAGTGAGTAAGAGAGAGAGAGAGAGAGAGAGAGAGAGAGAGAGAGAGAGAGAGAGAGAGAGAGAGAGAGAGAGAGAGAAAGGGGCAGAGTGGGAGAGAACTAGAGAGAGAACGAACGGGATAGAGCGTGAGAGAAAGAAGAAGAAACACAGAGGGAGAGACAGAAAGAGGGGAAGGAAGGAGAGAGATAGAGAGACAGAGACAAGACAAGAGAGAAGGGGGGAAGAGAGACCGAGCTAGATCGAGCGACCAAAACAAACACGCGCGGATGGAGTAAGCCGTGGAGCGGGAGGAGGAGGAAGGGGAAGAGTGGCGGAGAAAAACTCCCTGCTGCTAACAGTAGATCGATGATGCTAGTCATCCACTCAAATCTCAATCGCATGAGTCCAATCGCTGTCATTGCCAATCTATTGATTCGCGTCGCGGCCAGCCTGAATTGCATCTCAGCGCAAAACCCATTACGGCGCTGAATATAGCGAACGGCCCGAGTTATAGCGGCTCTTCAATGCAAATACTGATGAATGATGAGCGGGTGGTAACGATAAACTAGCCGCCACTGATACGAGCACTTACGAGTGAATCTGCGGCAGATATCGACTATGAAGAGACGCTACGTTCTACACGCACGTTTATATTCATATAAATGACAATCCTCGCATGTAGGCGTCATGCCCAATAGCAATGCGCTCAAGGCATTCATTATAGGCACGTTAAACATTTGGGAGAATAAAATCATATTAGCGATAAATAGATTCGGATTGCGCGTTCGTGTACGGTATGTAGGCCTACATGTCTCGCTAATAATTTCATTCAATCTACTTTATTTGCACTTATGAATTAAGGTTGCTAATGAATGTCCATCGAACGGTTGCTATATTGCGTGAATGCAAATGTGCGCGTGCAATGTGTGTGAAGCTGGACCGTGTGGACGTGTGGCAGTAGTAGCAGCTCTGCCGATATAGCCCTTCGCGTTATCACAGGCTTTATCAGTAACAGGGGATATAGCGGTGTAACAATGTCTTGCATGTGGTGTCTCTAAGAAATCGCAGGCGGGCCAGCGGCGGACGTGTAAGGAAGTATACGGGGGGATGTTAGCCTGCTACAGCTAAGTAAAAAGTCGAGCTATTTGAGACGGCGTGGTTATTTTCTAGGTGCGGCAACGCGCGGGTTTTTGCGCATACTCCCGCGCTTGCCGGGATCGGCGCGATGTGGATAGAGTCATCAGGTCACCGTCGTCTGTCACAGTCAGGTCAGAGTCGGGCGTGCATATCACAGGCACTTGGAGCGTTTAAATAAAATATAATGCTAAATAAATACGAAATCTATTTACTACCAAAGTCTTCATTTTTCTCTACTGTCTTTCGCCTATTATTGCCGACAATTTCCTGTAAATTCCGTGCAAATGCCTCCTCTGCAACACACATGTCTACCGCACGCACGCTGCCGCACGCTGCCGCACACTGGCACATATTGTCGGCAATAATAGGCGAAAGAGAGTAGAGAAAAATTAAGACTTTGGTAGTACATAGATTTCGTATTTATTTAGCATTACATTTTATTGAAACGCTCCAATTGCCTGTGGTGCATATATGTCTACGACTCTACCGACCGAGCCATCATTCAATTTTAATTTTCCCCTGAGAAGATGGCTAAATCGGTTAAGGCCTGTTACATAGACGATTGTTATATACGATTATATATTGTTATACGATTGTTATACGATTGTTATGCGATTGTTATATATTGTTATAGATTGTTATACGATTATATATAGACGATTGTTAGCGAATAACACTGGGGGTAAACGTTTAACTTTTGAATTTTGTTCGTTGAATATTGTAATCACTGATGTTCCTTGTGTTATTTTGAGCTATATCTAAGTAATGATGTACGTGCATGTGCGTGCATGTTTGTGTATATTATATATATATGTGTGTGTGTGCGTGTGTGTGTGTGTGTGTGATTGTGTGTGTTGTGTGTGGTGTGGTTGTGTGTTGTGTGTGTGTGTGTGTGTGTGTTGTGACTGTGGTGTGGTGTGTGTGTGTTGTGCTGTGTGTGTGTGTTGTGTATGTGTGTGTGTGTGTGTGCTGTGTGTGTGTGTGTGTGTGTGTGTGTGTATGTGTGTGCGCGCGTGCGTGTGTGCGTTGAGCGTCGGTGCGTCTGTGTGTGTATGCGGCCGCGCTGCTGAGCACCGTGAGCGAATCTAGCGCCCAGTTCCTTAACCTGCCGCACTGACGTTTTATAGACCAAAATCGTATAGATTGCAGTGATAGGCAGAGCCGGACGCAGGATAGGGCTTGCCGTGTCCGGCGGCTATGTCGCTCTGTTCGATAGTTTTTTCCACTGCCAAAAATTACATTGAGTGAGCTTATGTTTCATGATGAACAGGTGATTACAGCATTGTAGGTCATGTGCCTTTTTACGGACATGGAAAAATTTGGAAGAAGTGACGAGAGAGAGAAGAAGTCATAGAGAGAGAGACGAGAGAGACTGCAGAGAGAGAGAGAGAGAAAGAGCACGAAGAGAGAAAGTAAGAAGAAAGAATGCCGCGAAACGAGAACGTGCTGGGGAACATCGCAGCGCGCGCGAGAGAGAGAGAGAGAGACGAGAGAAGAGAGAGAGAGAGAAAGATCGCGAATTCAAGAGAACGAGAAAACGATAGGCGAAAGCATTTTCAAATACTTGAAGCGATATGTCGTCTCTGAGAACCACAACTCCTCCAAAAAAAAGGGCACCGAAACGATCAGCGCATAGCCAATGACCACCGCAGCGCCGCCGCTTGCAAACTACACTTCACTACACGGCTTCCCACATCTGACGATATAAGCAAGCATCGCCAGCTTACCGGCATTCGCAGACAGACAGATGTATTTCGAGAGCTTCATGCACGAAGTCGTTATCACCAGCCAGAAACTCGTACTGTGTCTGTTATTATCCTGTTATTATACGCTACACAAAAGGCGACGATCGGTCCATGCTGCAGCTGTGCGGCTTCCCATTTCGCTGGGCGGCGACGCACCATTCAATTGGCCATTAGTCATACCCATTTGGTACATCGCTGTGCCTGCTCCACAACGTGGCTTCTGTTTCTGTTCGCATGCTAAAAGTCATGTGTATCCGCTTAGTTCTGATGTGCAGGATAAGCCCGTCAAAAATATATTAACTTAATATAGTACCTATAGTTATTTAAATATAGGGATAGTATATCATATATAGAAGGAACGACGTTCCCTGCGTGCGGCGTTCAAGTATCTATGTCTGATCTCCGGCGATTCTTGTCCCTCCTATTATTAATCTATGCGTTATTGTTCTCGTGCTAGTAAGCCATACCGATTCTGCGTGTTCAACTTCGTTTCAACCTTCGACACCTAATCGACGGGACTTTTAAACTTCAGTTCGTTCAACCCCAGGCTTCCGACGCGTCCTGAGGCGTGTTCCAGCCGAGAGCGAGCGCTCGTGCGACGCCTTCGGGCAAATGAACAACGCAGCGCCTCCATGAACGACACAACGAGCGCTCGCCTGTCACCTCGACGTTTCGCATTTCAGCACCCGCGCTCATGTTAGTTCGATCAAAGATGAGCCCCCATAGCAGGGTTACTCTGCAGTTTTAATCGCGAGAGAAAAAGTACTGTTAACGATGATTTGCAGGTCGGACTGAAATTGTATAATTAATCGTTAATTTACAGCTACGTAAAGATGAATGAAATGTAGAAACGTGACATAAGAGTATGAAATACTCAGGATAATGGTCTACAATGAAAATCCTGGCCGATCAGAAATGTTAATCTCGCATTCGCCGGATTTTTCGTCGATCTTGTAAACAACTCGCGCCACTGCAGCGAAAGCTTTTTCAAACCTTGCCGCAAAATCGCTCGAGCGTCGCCGCTCGCTCGCGCAGTGTCGTTTTCAGAAGGCGAGCGCGACCGCGAGCGCGGCGACGCGCGTTCGGGTCTACGAGACGGCTGAACACAGCCTGCTTGTTTCCTCCAGTGGCCGGCCCAATTATACCGGTTTCTCGATGACTCTTGCCGCTCGCTCGCGCCGTGCCGATCTCGCATACAAGTGCGAGCGCCACGCCGTGAGCGCTAGTTCCTACCTTAGCGTTCTCGGTCTTCCGAGAACACGCCTCTGATTTCTGTCTCTGATAGTTTTCTGTGCCTGCGGCGCCCATGCTCGGGTGCGCCACTATCGCGCGCGGGTAGCGGCGCCGCTCGCGCCACATGTGCAATGCTTCCCTTGCGGTTTGCTGCACAAATGTTCAAGAGACAGATTGTAACGCCGATTTTCGCTTTAGGACAAATCATGAAAATCCGTCTTGCTCGAAGAGCTTGCCCTTTGTTCTCCGTTTACTTCTTTATATAATAACTTTCCGAACGAGTACATACGTGGATCGATGGATTTAAAGACCGCACCGTGACGAAGAGCCAACGATGAATTTTCTGCCCCACGCGGTCTACGGAGTTTACGATTCTGTGGTGTTTCGTACTCTGGTACATCTCGTATGTAATAGTACTAAATGTTTACTTTAGTAATAGTAATACTAATACCCGTAATAGTAATCTGATGAATATAGAATATACATATAGTTACAACTGTGTATGTACTAATCTATAGTCAGGTATGTGGTTTACTTTACTCCAAGAGAGGATATTTTGCCTTGAGTGCTGTTGTAATAACTCTTAGTCGTCCATACTGTGTTTTATTGACGTTAGTTCACCAGCCCTGGTCGGAGTTACTAGTACTATATCTAGTAACTATCAGCCGCGGATTGGGCTGCCGCAGGGCACGTAACTAGACACATTCTGCCATAGATTGTGGAATCGTTCAAGCAACATGGTCCAACTGAATGGACCCAAAAATTTCTAATCCCCAAAAACGTAAACATGATCCGCTGCCACTAAACAACGCA
>NW_014577559.1:175473-184333 GCF_000485595.1 Priapulus caudatus | reverse complement strand
TGTGTGTGTGTGTGTGTTCATTACGTATAAACATTAAGTTTTCATCTGCTGTTAGTTTTATATTTTCTGCTCTATCGCGTCGTCGCAAAAGCAATGGGTTTTAAACAACAAATCGACGCCATATGCAGGGAGAGTCGCGTTGGGATTTCGGCGAGTGAATTTTTAGAGTGGAATAGCTGCAAACATGCATCATCGCCTATAGCCAACATGGGCAGACGATTCAGTTACAAGTACGAGCGAATAGTAGAGCGCTCGCCCTGATGAAGGCCAATCAGAACCAGAGCAGCGAAATTATTATAAAGAGACGCTGCCATAAAGAAATAGTGCACGCGTGTGTGCGTGTGTGTGTCTCTATTTTTCTCTTTCTTCTCTCGCTCGCCATGTTTGTATATATATATATGCGCGCGCTAGCGTTGCGCGTGTGTGTGTGTGTGTTGTGTGTGTGTGCTGTGTGTGTGTGTGTTGTGTGTGTGTGTGTGGGTGCGGTGTGTCGTTGTGAGTGTGTGTGTGTGTGGTGTGTGCTTGTGTGTGTGTGCCTGTGATTGTTGCGGGCGCGCTGTGTATGCTGTGTGTGGATGTTGTCGCGCGCGCGCGTGTGTGTGCTGCGTGTGTGTGTGTGTGGTGTGTAGTGTGTGTGCAGGCGCGCTCGCGTTGTGTGTCGTGTGTGCGCGCGCGTGGTGTCGTGTGTGTGTGTTGTCGTGTGTGTGTGGTGTCTGGTGCGTGCGTTCGCATGTGTATGCGTATTCTTATTCTTGCAGCAGAACTCGCAGCGGTGTGTGTGGCTGGCGTGTGTATGTGTGTGTGTGTGTGTTTGTGTGTGTGCGCGGGCGCGCTGCGCGTTGTGTGTGTGTGCCGTGTGTGTGTGTGTGTGTGTGTGTGTGCGCGCCCCGCGCGCGCGCGTGTGTGTGTGTGTTGTGTTGCGCTGCTGCAGGCGCCGCGCGTGTGTGTGTGTGTGTGTGTGTGTGTGTGTGTGTGTGTGTGTGTGTGTGCGCGTGTCTGTGCGTGCGTTCGCATGTGTATGCGTATCTATTCTTGCATGTGTGTGGCTGGATAAGTGGGTGGCGGGGTGCCGTCGGTCGGAGGTATGCGTGCAAGGACAAACGCCTGCAATGTGAGAACATTTCACGTACCGAATCTGAGAGTGAAGCAATTACGCGTGCGGCGAATGTTGGAGAGGTATACTCACAGCAGCCGCTTGCGGTCGGCAGTGAAGCTCCTTTTACATAATATCGTTACCATCTAGCAAGTTGTTTACCTCTCTTTAATTATTTTAGTATTTGTTTATCATTTGTACTCGACGATCACACATGGCGTAGTTATTGCGTGCGGTGTCGGCGGTGAAAATAACTCGGGAGTGTTTTCCCGAGGCGCTATTCCACGTCGCGCGCACCAATCACGACATAATCGCATTTTCCATCTAGAAATCTCAGACAATAATGATTGCTGAACGCTTACAGAATTGCTAAATTGCATCGCATCGCGATTCTCCTCCGAGATTAAGCAGACTGATAACTAATAGCGTTCGTTTCTTCGTTTATTCGTAAATCTGCAAAATCGCATTTAAACATCACTCTCACTGCCGCTCGCATCATGAGATATAATTAACAAAATGGCGGCGCGCGTCTAACATAGCATTGATCACGCTGATAAGAATCCACGCGACACTCTATTCTTCCGCTATTTAAAGAGAAACTTTAGTAAGAAGCGGACGGAGCTTAGTGAAACGAAACCGAGAAGATCGATGTAGTAATCAATAATGCAATAGCATCACATCGAATGCTTGCCGCGTATATTGACACACGCATCGATGAGAGCTGTAACCCGATAACGATTCCGATCGATTCCCACGAGAAACGCATTGACGTCGTCTGTTATCGTTACAGAGACGGCCCTTAGAGGTTATCATATATTATTTCTTGCTAACGTATATGAATAATAACGGTGTAAATATGCGCTATAAACTAGTATTAAAGGCACCGAATTTTGTCGGTCGTCGGCAGTAAATATTGATTCAATGCTTGTGCTGAAGTCTGAACGACGCTGCTAAGAAAGAGACAGTCGTAAATCAGACCAGAATGTCGCAATAACGTTACGTCATGAAGCGGTCGTCGGAAGAAAAGATGCAGATTTTACGATAATCGTTAATCGATAAACATTTAATCATAACTTTTACGAGAAATCGTAGCACAGCTAGAATTCTTGTGACTATTTAAAGGAACATGAGTACATTACACAGCGTAATGGCATTTGCAGTGAGATCGTACATATCTCGACTCAATTGTATAATACTTTGTCGACTAGCGCTTTATTGAAATTCGGCTATAGAATTACATGACACAAAACAAATGAAAATAAAGAACAATTTAAAAAAACGTCGTGTCGTAAACGTTTACATTGTTACACGTTACAGTTATAGGAAGCTTTGGGGTGTGAGTGTACACACACACGCACACGCGCACGCGCACGAACACACACACACACGCGCGCGCGCACACACACGCACGCACGCACGCACGCACGCACGCACACACACACACACACACACACGCACGTATACAGAGCGCCGTAAGCTACTGGACACTGGTCAAGCTATATCGACGACGTGGGTATAACCAACGTGGTCAGCTGACCATTCCAACTTGTTGATCACATCAATGGATCAGCTGCCCGTCATTGTGCGGCGATTTTGGCGCTGTCGTGCCGCTATTGTGACACAGGGCTAATCGCCTCGATTGAGCTGCGAACAGGCAATGCCGGCCGGCGGTCAATTGACACCTGGGCGCGGATTTCGCGCGAAGTTTCAGTGGTACGTCTGTTGTTCGCGGATCATTTCACAGCTGCTCGATAAATCACTGCTGACACAGCGGTCTCTCTTTCTATTTCGCGCGCGCGGTCTCTCTCTCTCTCTCTCTCTCTCTCTCTCTCTATCTTGCTTTCTGCCTCTCTTTCTATCTCTATCTCTCTCTCTCTCTTGCTCGCTCTCTTGCTTGCTTGCTTTTTATCTTTTCTCCTCTCTCTCTCTCTCTCTCTCTCTCTGCGCGCTCTCTCTCTCTCTTCTCTCTCTCTCTCTCTCTCTCTCCTCTCTCTTCTCTCGCTTCTTCTGTCTCTCTCGCTCTCTCTCTCTCTCTCTCTCTCTCTCTCTCTCTCTCTCTCTCTCTCTCTCTCTCTTCTCTCTCCTCTCGCTCTCTCTCTCTCTCTCTCTCTTTCTCTCTCCTCTCCTCTCTCTCTCTCTCTTTCTCTCTCTCGCTTGCTCGCTCTTTTTCTCGCACGCCCGCCATCTCTCTCGCGCGCTCTCTCTCTTTCTATCTATTTCTATATCTCTCTCGTTCTCGTTCGCAGTCTCTATCGCTCTCTCTTACTTGTTCATTCTCTCTTTCTCGTTCGCAGTCCCCCTCGCGCGCTCTCTCTCGCTCGTTCACCATCGTCTCTCTCTCTCTATCCCCCAACCCACCACCCTACCTTCGCGCAGCACCACTGGGCTGCACACTATTTTAATCAAGCTCTTGGGTGCTCGCCTAAGCTAGGCAGCTTAACTGTTGCTCGCCCACCGGAAAACCGAACGCCACGTAATGGAATTATGACGTAATGTTTCCGCGATCGCGCAAATTGGCAGCGTGCCAAGACGACGGCGCGGGTTCGAGATGGAGCGTTAGGTCGTGACGTAACAGTTGCTGACTATAGCGCGCGCGACCCCTGTGGTCGACACTGCACAACACAGCACAACACTGCACAACACAGCACAACACTGCACAACACAGCACAACACTGAGGCCTGATCGCGCGGAAGCTCGTCTTACAGTTGCTGCTAATAGTGATAAACTGATAAAGATGGGAGATTCCACGTCGACTCAAAGGAAAGAAAAAAATGCACCAGAGAACGGCTAATGTTGAAAACTCGTTTATTATGAACGACATTTGATTTCATATGCCTCGAAGATGTATACTCTCGCATACACACACAACGTATTAGCCCTGTAGCGCCTCCCAGCAACGCTCACGTCTTCATACAGGGCTATTAACCAGTCACGCCCACAGCAGCATACGGTGCCGCCATCTGCAGGGCAAAAATTACTTAAATCACGACACCGAAAGAATAATAAATAGCCGTTTGTGGCAATAGCAGGTGTGAACGTGAAAACGGAAAATGCCACGTACTGTAACTAAGTAATAAATTATTACATAATCAATGATATTAATTATTACACTGTTAATATTCTTGGAAGGTTTACACGAATATTACCTTAATTTTACTCAAAACAAAGCTACACGCTATAACTTAGAGCATGCATGCAGACATCACAGTGTATGATATATACCTGTTACTATCTCTCTCCCCTATACACACATACACACACAAACGCAGGCACGCACCCCCCATACACGTCACAGTAAATCACGTACCGGTCAAAGACATACGCATTTGGTTCAGTCGCACGTACGCACGCACGAACGCCCAAATGCAGGCCTGCATGCCCGCACGCACACACGCGCACGCACGCACGCACGCACGCACCCCCACACCTGTCTCTGTCACAATAGCTGTCTCAATTCAACAGACCCGTCAAGATTATAGAACACTGTATGGTCACAGTTTCATCTCTCTCTAATCCAATCACACATAGCTGCTATTAACATACAACTCGCGCACGCGCACGCACACGCACACTCTAGCACGCACACGCACACTCGCGCACGGGCGCACGCACACACACGCTCGGGCGCACGCACACTCGCGCACGGGCGCACGCACACGCACGCTCGGGCGCACGCACACGCACACTCGCGCACGGGCGCACGCACACTCGCGCACGGGCGCACGCACACTCACGCACACACGCATGCACCTGATACCGCGGACATAGGCTCGTGGTGCGTGTACGTATCAGAGATGCAGATCTAATCAATCACACAGTAACAATTTTATTATTAGGAGCGTTCACAGCGGAACGAGCGGAATGCACGACTTCCTTAAATGTCGATTTTTATACATTCGACTTTCGAACGCTACCTTTCGACTTCCCGCCACCGTCTTTGGAATCACTAATTAACATTATCATGTGACATCGCTACAGAAAAACAGCATATTTCGCGACGCAATTTCAAAAGGAATGCGACAACGCTCACAAACGTTGATATAAGTCGCGAACGAGTGATTGGCATCTGAGATTCGGACACTAATCAATACAGAACATAATTAAAGAAGTACATAAACATAATTAAGCATAGAATATAACCTCTTCTACCATCTTAAAACAAAATACTGAAGGTACACGAGCTAGTTATTTAGGTGCCCTCCGGCACTCTCAGTGTGACATTTACAAGTGCTATGCATACATGTAAGTGTTCCAGTGTATGGACGATACATACGTGTACTATCCGTTTACAAACAGCGCGCACAAACCCTTGCAATCACCGGTGTGTCATGTTAAACAGAGAGAACCTGAGGGCGACTAAATTCCAGATTGCGTTTCTTTAGCATGTGGTGTGCTGCTGCCAAAAATCACAACTCTACGTACAGTTCAAGTGCCAACACGTTTCTTCACCAATGTGAATTTACGTCGGGAAGCTACCAGTCGAAGCAGCAAAAAGAAATTGTTCACACACACACACACACACACTAGCCCAACTTAAGCATATATATGCAGAAGAAAAATTCACAGCTCGGAAACACGAAGTTGCCAACCGTCGACGTCGGGTGGCAGCACCGACTGGTGTCGCGTGACAAACGGGAATTGTACATAATAGTGTCAACTTGTGTCGCGAAGTTTTCACACGCATGTCGCTCACTGGCACATGCTCGTCAATGCAAGAGTCAAAGTCCAATCATTAACAAGCTCCCCCTCCCATTGACCTATCCATCTGAGTGAGATGGCGATGACCTCTTTGATATTCTTGCTACGTTGGTCACACTCGCCCAGTTTCTGTTTTTTTACGCATGTATATTAAATCATCAACTCTGGGGCTCTTAGAAGAGTTTTAGAACACATATTGCTGATTGCAGTAAGCTGCCTGCCACATACTCCATCTGGATAAGTCAATGAGTAAAAACATGCACGTGTTTAATTTTGTGTGCACATTACTTAAATGACGCCACCAGAAAAACAATAGGCCATTCATTCATTGCGCATCACCGCCGCACGACGGGAGAGCGTAATTGTTACACTACGAGTTATCGTTTTCCGTCCCTCTGCAATTGACTTCGCGTACATACAAAATTTACAGCCACTCACACTGCCAATGTTTATATATGTTTTAGAGAAAAAAACATCCAACACGTTGCTATGCTGGTGTATGATTTGAGACTTCACAAACCTCACAGCGCATCATATCTGCTTTACTTTTCCTCGAGTTGTCCAAGGTCGGAAGCACCAGGTAATGATGCAGATATCACATTACGCCAACTTGTTAATTAACGCTGAGCAAGAGATCCTGAAAAATTTGACAGATGGAAACGTTTTAGATTCTGGTTAAGTACGTGCAAGTTTACTCGAAATTGTCCAGTTAGTAGAATGTCCTAGAAATGCTTTCAGTTGGCTCTGCAGCTGTTGCTGCTGCTGCTATTACTGCTACTGCTGTTGTTGCTGCTGCTGCTGCTACTACTACTGCTACTGCTGATGCTGCTGCCGCTCCTACTGCTGCCACCACTGCTGCTATTAGTACTACTGCTACGATTATGTCAATCACTGCTAAGCTGCTGCTATTTTACTTGCCCTACTGCCGTTTTCTACTCTAAACAGATAAGCGGACCACCGCACAGGCATGGTTAATCACACTAACGAGCTCAGCATCGTAACGAGGGAGCGAGGTATCGCTATACTCACGTCGTCCGACTCGTCCGACGTCTTGTGGTAGGAGGCGGGGAGTCTCGCTGGCCCTGCAATGTCACCGCCGCCGCCGCTCGCCTGCGTGACGAAACACAGATGTGAGCCACGCGACAACCGACACGACTGCTTCACACACACAACGTTACAGAAGGGGAAGTGAGAAACGAACAATCGGATTTCCGTAGACGCGCGTCTCGGCCTATGTGAAATAACACGCCAATGTCAATTTATGTTCTACCAAGGAAGATTGTTAGGAGAGTGGGCGCGAATAATCTTTCTAGTGGTGTAGGGTGGAAGCCATCCGAACGCTCTCTCTCTCGCTCTCACGCTCTCGCTACCTCTCGCTCTCACTCCCTCGCTCTCTTTCTCTCTCTGAAACCCTCATGCCCACGGTGCCACATCGGGTTAGCCCTAGATATCTCTCTTAAATGTAGATGGTCGCCCAAGTAGGGTTAGTCTTAGAAACCACTCATACAGTGTAGTAAGAATCTAACATACATACGCATGTGTGAACTGCTGTTTTGCCTGCTATGTTGCTATGTATATATAATTACATATCTCGCTTGATACCTTTCTCTGTATCTAAATCTTTAGATTTCCCTTTGAATCTTACTCCATATTTGACACGATTCCAGTACTACCAATCACGACTCGTGAGGACGAGAAATTATTGCGTTTAACGATCAAAAGTTCTCAGAATGAACAAATGAAAAAAATCCAAAACGACATATTAGTCTCACCAATCCCTCACAGTATTCCTCGTATGTTCCTTGTATTCCTCCGTCTCATGTATACCCTGCACAGTGAGAAATCGTACGTACATGTAAAGGTGTGTTCTCTCGGGACCTACCTTGGCTTCAGCGGTGGTGTCCTCTGCGTCTGCATCCCTGAACGGCTCAGCACAGCTCGTACTCATCAACGAAGTCTGCTCATCATCCGAACCAAAGTCAACGGCGACCTGCTCACCTTGGCTGAGTCTCGCGTAACGATACCGAGCCGTGCTGCGAGAAAACAAGAGAGCAACCAAATCGAATGGATCAATCGACAGGGTAACCCGTAGAAAGACAGCAGCAAACGATTGTCTCGAAACTCTCGCTATTAGGTCGTTACGCTTGGATATGTAATTAAAAAAACATTTCTTTTGATATTATCAGGAAATCTGATGAACTCACTCCAAGACCATGCATGGACTGCTGATGTCAGATTTCTGAGGACAGATGTGGATGAAAGTGTACTTACAAGTGACTATAATATGCACAGTCATAATTTCAATTAGCAAACTTACCTGGACTTTATCTGCTGCAGTTTCTTAATGAAGACGATGACCATACACAGTGAGAGGCAGACGACAACGATGACAATCATCGCCACGATCGCATCGTTCATCGCCTAGGCAACGGCAAAACAAAGCAGAAGTTCATCAGCTAGGCAATGGCAAAAACGAGCCTAAAATGCTCAATTTCCATGAGCACGAGACTTTAGCCGTAGCTTTTAGAATTCAGAACAAACTCTCGCATGAAGCATCATATTTCACTATCTCTCAGACAAGATTGACCGAAACCAGATGGAATTAAATTTTCAGGACGATCCGAAGCAATAGCTTATTCATCATAATATTCCAGGGTCATAGCCAGTATTAGCCAGGACTTTCCAAGATTATAGCCAGGAGTTTCCAGGCCTAAAAATCTGCATCTTAAAATTTTAGGACTTTTCAGGGTGTTTAGTATCAAAAATCCTGCCTTATTGAAGCCAGTCGACTTACCGACGAGTCATTAGTGGCGACATGGTTGCTCGGTGCTGCAACAAACTTCTCCTCGTCATTGCAGGTCTTGTTGAGATCGACGAACAATGACTTTGGCTGCCAGCCTCCCTCACACCTGTCACCTGCTATCTTCCTGTACCTGTAGCCAAGGTAGATGAACGATCAAACCCGAGTCCCGCACACACTTGATCTTGCTGTCGCTCTTTCTCCACTCCTCTCTCTCTCTCTCTCTCTCTCTCTCTCTCTCTCTCTCTCTCTCTCTCTCTCTCTCTCT
>NW_014577559.1:169812-171654 GCF_000485595.1 Priapulus caudatus | reverse complement strand
GCTCCGCGAATTGCTCGCTCTCTTTTGAATGAGATTAGCACGTAAGAAACAATTATTTTTATCACATAGACACTTTGAAATTTTAGTGGCCCGATCGGGCCACCAAATTTTAACTTTTGGAAACTTTGGTGGCCCGACATCAAGTTTTGGTGGCCCCGGGCCACCGGGCCACCGCTAGTGTCGAGCCTTGCATAAGGGTCAGGCTTTCATTGAATGATCTCTCTATTACGTCACTGCCAATATCACACCAACTAAAATAATTCACAGCGATGGGTAGCCACCACAACAAACCGTTTATCGAAATTCTAACAATCAGAATACGGTGTGCACAAATATTTAATAATAATCACTGTAGGCCCGGGTATCATATGGGTATATTAGGGCAAGTTTAGGTATAATTATAAGGGGTAACCCTAATCGCTTACACTCAGTCTTCAGCACGGCCTTGAAGTCGATCGTCGTGATCTGCCAGTCGCCGCTCACGACGTCGTATCCCCACAGGTTAACGAACAGCGAGCGCGAGCCCGGCTCGGTGAGGAGACCAGTGAAGTGCACAGTCTCGTTCGTGAACTCGTAACAATGCCACTCCATGCCGCCGTCGATCGAAAACCTGGAAGGGGGCCACGGGCTCGTACGTGCAAGGCAGAAAACTTTCCCAGGAGTTGTTCCAGTAATTAGAGGGATTAATGAGATTTATGTTATCAGGAGAGGCTTTCTTCTTGCTGCGCATTGTCCAATTAACGATTAGTGAAAATATTCGTGCAAAGCAAATTTTATTACCAGTTATGCAAGAAGGAGATGATATCAGTTCCAGGTTTATCTATTTATCTATCTATCCACACATCAATCCATTCATTCATCCAACCATTCATCTATCCATCTTTAATCTCTTTCTATCTTACTCACTCGGATTCTACATACTCTTCTCAGTCTCTCTCACTTTTCTAGCTGGCCTCAATCCATGCACCCACCCCCCACCTCCCACCCATACGACCCCCAAAACTAAAAAGCGAACATTCGTCTCTCACTTGAGCGTGTCGGCGTTACCGGACACGTTGTGGGGCACGGCGACGATGATGCTTCCGTAGTCGGCGATCGCGAAGTGATGCGGTCCACTGAGAGACTTGAACCACGAGTAGCCGCCGTCCCTGCTCACAAACACATCCGGATCGTCCGTCTCCAGTGTTGCGCCGAGGTTACCTGCGCGCGAACGCATGATGAGAACACGCAGTGGTGAATGTAAGCACACAAAAAAGAGAAAGATAGAGAGAGAGAAAGGAGAAGGGACGGAGAGTGGGAGGGAGAGAGAGACTTGAACCACGAGTAGCTGCCGTCCCTGCTCACAAACACATCCGGATCGTCCGTCTCCAGTGTTGCGCCGAGGTTACCTGCGCGCGAACGCATGATGAGAACACGAGTGAGTGCAAGCAGTGCACACGAGAAAAAGAGAACATGCAGCAGTGAGTGTAAGCACACGAGAGAGAGAACACGTAACAGTGAGTGTAATCACACGAGAGAAACAGATAGAGAGAGTGAGAGAGAGAGAGAGGGGAGGGAGGGAGAGAGGAAGGGACGGAGGGTGGGAGGGAGAGAGAGACTTGAACCACGAGTAGCCGCCGTCCCTGCTCACAAACACATCCGGATCGTCCGTCTACAGTGTCGCGGCGGGGTTACCTGCGCGCGAACGCATGATGAGAACACGAGTGAGTGTAAAGCACACGTGAGAGAGAGAGAACACGCAGCGGTGAGGGAAAGCACATGAGAGAAAAGATAGAGAGAGAAAGAGAGAGAGAGAGAGAGAGAGAAGAGAGAGAGAGAGAGAGAGAGAGAGAGAGAGAGAGA
>NW_014577559.1:158072-169103 GCF_000485595.1 Priapulus caudatus | reverse complement strand
GGAGAGAGGAGAGTGAGGGAGTGAGGGAGGGAGAGAGAGAGAGAGAGGAGCGTGAGGGAGTGAGGGAGAGAGAGAGAGAGAGATAGAGAGAGCACGCGAGAGAAAGCAGGGTTCAACACCAGCATTGACCTGGTAGCCCGGCAAGCAGCACAGTGCTGTAAAAGCGACCTACCGTGGGCGATGATGAGACCGGGAGCGCTTTCAACACTGAGCGGTGGCGACGGCACGACAATGTTGCGCGACATGCTGAACGGTCCATGAATGTGCAGGTTACATGCCTGCAACACGCGGCCACACATCAACCCACATCAACCCACACATCAACCCACACATCAACCCACATCAACCCACACATCAACCCACATCAACCCACACATCAACCCACATATCAACCCACACATCAACCCACATCAACCCACACATCAACCCACATCAACCCACACATCAACCCACATCAACCCACACATCACACTGCTGTCACAGCCTCCCACCGACTATACAACTACAAAGCGTTGTAATATAATTAATTACAATAGTTATATAATTTTATAATTACACGTAACACCGTAACATGACATGTCAATTGTCACATTGTAATATGACATGTCGATTATCACATTGTAATATGACATGTCAATTGTCACATTGTAATATGACATGTCGATTGTCACATCGTAATATGACATGTCAATTGTCACATTGTAATATGACATGTCGATTGTCACATTGTAATATGACATGTCGATTGTCACATTGTAATATGACATGTCGATTGTCACATTGTAATAAGACATGTTGATCGTCACGTTGTGATAGTGATCAACGTTGTGAACATGTGGTAACTGTGGGCGTACCGTCTTTGCTGAGCTGCAAACGCCTTTGTGCGGTTGATCGATCTGCTGCCAGCTTCCACCTCTGTTGTACGTGATCATTGTTCTAACACCAGAGTCTGCAGGCGAAGAGAAACAGGCTGCACTTTCTACCAACGATAGACAATTCTGCGAGTGTTCGATCGGTTCGAAGACGCTCACGTATTTCACGCAACTTGAAAATAGATCCCGCATGAGAGATTGACGGCCCGCCAGACACCTGTGCAGTTCCCAGCTGTTGTTGGCCCAAAAAGCCAGTGATATAATGAATAGGTGCGCATTGCGTGGGAGGAATTACCTGGCATGATCTGGCTGGCCAGATATACCCCGGTCATTGACTTGACTTTGTGGAAGTCAGTGATACTGTCACTTTTGGTATACTGCATAGAAACAGCACATGTTAGCCATTATTACCAAAGCAAATTATGACAAATCGATATACGATTAGTTAACGTTTATTATTTTGTAGCTGAATTAAATGTGAAAAATGCAATAAGTCTAACAATGGTTATCACATTTTCTATGGGGCCCTTAAACCCAATTGACCTTTAGCTAGGTTTATATTTTGCGTGCCAGTTTTGGTAGCTTTAGGTGTAATAGCTCACTGCACCTGATCTGTATTCTCCCCCTTGGAAATAAGCTGATATTGCTCTGCTATATTACTAACACAGAGAAATTCATATTATGCTACCACCTTTTGTTAATTTACCACATCTAACACAAGGATGGACACAAGATTTGTGTGACTCACCAAATGGTTTCGCAGACTCTCAGAGAAGACCAGGCCACTGCACCCAGAAGTGTAGAGCGTGCCTTTGCCTGAGGCTGCAATGAAGCGTTGACATTAATGCGCGAGCAGGCTACCTTCACAATCGCGCCAACTGTTGCGATCGGACATTCTAAAAAACAATTCTTGGCAACGAAATCCTGCAGTCAACAATTTGGCATGCGGTCATTGAAGGCATGTGTAAAACTGGTCTAGCTTGATTGACCTTGCAAGAATATACAACGGTGGCACAATAACCATGCTCAGATGGATAGTTTAATTAGAGTGGGTGGACAGGGATAGGAGGATGGGAGTGCGTAAACACAGATAGGGGGTGGGAGTGGGTGGACACAGAAAGCGGCATAGGAGTAGGGAGACACAGATAAGGGGACTAGAGTGAATAGATGCACATAGGGCGGTGGGAATGGGTGGACACAGATAAGGGGACTAGAGTGACTAGACACAGATAGGGCGGTGGGAGTAGGTGGACACAAATAAGGGGACTAGGTGAATAGATGCACATAGGGCGGTGGGAGTAGGTGGACACAAATAAGGGGACTAGGTGAATAGATGCACATAGGGCAGTGAGAGTAGGTGGACACAGGTAAGGTGATGGGAATGGGTGAATGCAGATAAGAGGATGGGAATGAGGGGGGGAAGGTGCAGATAGTGGGATGGGAATGAGGGATGGAAATAGGGGTGGGTCAACACAAGAGTGAAATGAAGTCATCGATACTCACTTCCCAATTCGTCGACGTGTAGAAACACCATTCCTTCACTTCCATCGAGAATCGTGAAAAACTGAAAGCAAAACAAATAACGAGCATCATGCCCCACCCTCTATATTCCCCCACAGATGGCAGCAGATTACAACAGATGATTGCTGTAATGCCATCTGCTTGCTAATACTGATTACAACGCA
Source organism: Priapulus caudatus (assembly GCF_000485595.1). Taxonomy (NCBI): domain Eukaryota; kingdom Metazoa; phylum Priapulida; class Priapulimorpha; order Priapulimorphida; family Priapulidae; genus Priapulus; species Priapulus caudatus. Next base: position 166,546 of record NW_014577559.1, on the reverse strand, counting down.
ACACGTGATGTACATCACCACCTATAGGAAGGCTGCTATTTGTGACATAAATCTCGTGGCAGCAGCTGGTGCCACCTATTGACAATGAGTACATTAGGCAAATGTGTGAAATAAAACCACTACAAATAAAAATTTACTGTGGCATTGTAAACGCACTGCTGGTTATCAAAGAGACGGGGCTAAACGTGTGACGCATGTCTCGTGGAATTATAGCGATGTCATGGGTGTTAGATGGCAGAATGTAAGCGTAGACAATTAAGGAAACAATAGTCACGAATCCAAACTCAACAAATCGGTAATGGCCAAGGAGAGATGGAAAGGGACAAATGACAAACGATGGGTTAGTACAGAGCTGTCCAGTAGTCAAAAAGGAGAGACCGCTACGTGAGGTCAAGGAGCAGAGCCACCCTTCGTGTAAAGGTGGATACAGGCCAGCCAGGATCTCTTTACCATCAGCCACCACATGAGTTGCAATCATTGTCGATATCGATTAAAGTTATTCGCTGCGAACAATGTTTTTGTCTTTCCCTTCGACTACACTACTTCTACACACAACACCGCAATTCCCACCATCGCATTCTAGGGTATAATTATAAGGTTATGGTAAGATAAGAAGGTAATTTCTTTCAAGAAATTTTAGAAAGCCTGCCAGGCAATCGGGCAATTCACCCCAAATTGTATGATTGCACATATAAATGTATAAATTATAAGTGTATGAATTTGAAGAGAAACACGAGTAACATCTTCATTACCTGCTCTGGCCTTATTGCTGGTACCTGAGCCTCGTCCCAGGTGTCGCCACCATCTGTCGACACGACAAGAGCACGGTCCTGTGATCCCTGCCCAAGAGAGTGTACGAGAAGGTGAGTGACACCGAGCCAGCCAAACATGGGCAGCATCGCACTGCACAAACTCCTTACCCGACACAGTGTGCATACGTGCGTGCGTGTGTGTGTTGAGACCTTTAGTTTATAGTGGTTATACAAGCTCATAGGCTTCACCCTACATGTTGTTTAAACAAATGTTCACATGCGTGACTACCACATCAAGTTGTCACATCGAATGCTATTCAACGGCGACGACTTGGGATGAAACGTCGGTACTCATATTTCGCGCGCCGGGCAAACATGAACTGAAATCAATGGAAGTAATGGGGGTTTATTTATGGATCAAGAGAGAAAACTAATCTTACGTGTTGATCCAGAATAGAGGCGTACATGAACTTTCCTTCGACTGCCAGTCCATGAACTCTGTCCAGCAACACTAAAACGATACAAATTTAGCATGTGAGAGCCCTAGCCACTCATCGACAAATTTCAACCCCACCATACCCCACTATTCCCGACACGCACGCTGGCATATCACCCCTTTCATACCAACTGGGGAGAAGCAAACCAGATTTATCAAAGGAGACCATGGAAAATGCTGCGGCAGTGTAGCCGAATATTGATGAGGATGCTGGATGCTGACCTTGAACAGAATCCCTGAATCACAATTAAGGAGCAAATTCTATTGTGGATATTGCATATCGTTTGTCGTGTAAAAACATGTTACATTTTTTTGTCTAAATCTACATAGCTCGACAAGTGAACTAATACAACTACTTATGCACATCAGCCCATAAAAAGTTCAAATGTGACATTTAATAATCTAGTAGTCTAGAAGCAATTTTGATCGTCGATTACCTTTGGAAGTTTCACCAAGATCAGTGCTTCTGTACAGAGTGGTGTTAGTGTATTCACTACCCATCTGGTCCGTCATGATAAATATGGTCTCATTACTGTCACAACACTGGCGACCCCTGCAAACACAAGTCGCCCTCTATAATCCTCTATTCAACACAATCGCTATATATGAGAATAGGCAATAATATGCTATATACGCTATAATATGAGAACACTAGATATATATTTGTGAATATGCTATATGAGAACGCTATATATATGAATATGCTATAATATGAGAATAGGCAAACTGCAATAGATGAATGTCAATGCTATCTGTCTCCTGTGAAATGAGACTCCATTATCATAACATCCCAACGCTATCAATTACCATTTGACGTCGGTAGTGTACTCATTAATGCATGTCCAAGTGGAGCCAAAATTTTGTGACAGCCAGATCTGTCGCTAAAAACAAAAATTTGCAATTCACCACCAACTTGACACCATAAATAATTGCGACACTGAAACAAAAAAACGATGGAATAACTATACTAGTGATAGATAGCTACATTTTTTTAATGAAAGGTAGACGATTGTGACAGAGAAAGCAAAATATCAAAGGCTGGCCAATCAGTGCTCACCAAGGCATCAGCTGACTTTGCTAGTAGCCAATCAGGCTTGCTATGATGGAAAATCAGAGGCTCCTGCAGCAGGAATGGCACTGGCACTGTCGTGAAGGTTTTTCCCGAATTACTGCTAATAAATAATGTGGAGCCGTGGTCGTTTGGCTTTTGTTCAGCAACAAAAATTACCTGCAAATGTAGAAATCACAGATTCTTTAGTTAATGCCTTCACTATGGCTTTCCCATTCTCATTCAAACTCATTTCAATCACAACTCATTTTAATTTACAACAATTCTAGTCACCAAAAATACAACAAATTTCTCCAGACAAAACATGGTTATTTGCAGTCATTATGGTTTTCTTATATCATAAACAGGTGGTCAGGTATTTACCCCTTCGGTATCAGTAATCCTTTTCTGGAAGCCCAGGTATGTGTTGATGGAGAGACCATTAAAGCTATCCACCACTTTCAACGTTCTTCCGTTGTCTTCACTGATGAAGAAATATAATACATACTCCCACTATGTTACGAGGTGACTCATTAAATACCAAACTGCTCACAATGTTCACTACCTAATTTCTAGGCTGGATATTTGGAAGAAAAACAATGAGAAAATGTAGAACACAAAGTTGGATTCATCTGGGGGGGGGAGTACTTTAAAATTCAACTCATATTTCATCACCATTCCTCCTGATCATCACACAGAGGTGGCATGTGTGGGGAGCAGGGGCTACAGCCACCCTCCCACCACCAATGTCAGAGGAAAAATCGTCACCGAGGAGAAACAGAAAAATATTAGTTTTAAACCGACATTGCATCCCCTTCACCAGCAGTGTGAGTTTAGCCGCTCTACCCCATTGAGGACCTGCCATGCAATCTCTGGTGCCAACAGAGATGCCAACACTTTTCTGAGCAAACTGTAGTGAGGATATCGGCAATCTGTAGTCCGAGGGTCACGCAGTGACCCAAGTATATTAGGGGGGTTCGGGGCATGCCCCCCCGGAAAAATTTTTGATTCCGAGATGCAATTTCCTGCATTCTGGGACCCAAAATGATATTAAGTTCACACTGATATTTGCTGCTAAATACATGTAGTTCTTTTTAATCATGTTATATCAATGTAACACTGAAACAAAACACTTGAAATATCATAAAAATAATTTTTTTCCAATCGTAATAAAAATCGTAGTTGTATGCAAACTGGTCGTAGTGGTCAAAATACAAACGAAATTCGTATAAAATACGGATAAATCGTAGTGGTTGGCATCTCTGTGCCAACCTTAATCAGGATACTTGAGGTCAACTATACAAATGCTGCTGAAATGCAAAATACCTTCTGTAGATTTTTGGTGGATCCGGTTTGTGCAAGTTTCGTTCCGAGGTTGTGTAAGCTAGGATTACTCCATTGCCAGCCCACGTGAGAGACATGCTAAAGCTGCTTTCGTTCACCATCGGAAACTGTAACGAGGTCCAAGAAATCTACTTCAACATTGTTTAAATTTGCCGCCACATTACTAAAAGGAAACATTCAGGTCTATACAGTGACGAAACGTTTCACACGATAGCAATGCGTAGTTGGCTGTGGTCCAAGACAGAAACTTTACCAGATTTCGAAAAAAAATTATTTTCCAACTAGTCTCGCATTTTGGCCACTTTTACGATAGTTACTGTTATTGCTTTCAAGAGTAAGGGTAACGCCAACTTGTCTTAGAAGCTTCGTACTTAGCTATATTCACCAAAGCATGCACAATTCAAATTTTTATTACTTGTTTTGATTTCCGCTGCCATTTCTTGCGAATCTCAGACTATCTCGCGATAGTGCGAGATATCAGCCAATTTAAAAACAGAAACGGAGTAAACTACGCAGAATCACGTCATTTTGTTTGAATTAGGTGCACTATTGGTGCACTTCTTTTGAAGGTGCCATTTGCAAATTAATTGTCGCTATAATCAAAGATACCATGGTGTTACTTACAGCGTGTTAAATTCCAATTTTCTATGCTATAAGAGCATAAATTCTTATAGTGTTTTTCAAGTTGGTGTAATCAGTAATACAGGGTGCGAAATTAACGCGAGCCCGGAGTCAAATACTCCCTGATTTACTGTCGGACTTTCTGATTTGACATATGTAGGAGTCCGTACTCCCTGAAAATTCTGCTATGCTAACTATAGTTCGTTCCAGAACACGGCCTAGCAGAATTACAGTATTTTTACAGCAAATGTCCAAAGAAATTTTGGCAGACGTGCACTGCACGAATCTTCAAAATAAGCACATGCGTTATTGTTGTTTATGCTTTAGTTTTGAACTGCAGACTGCGGACTCCCTCATTTTGCTGCGGACTCCCGCTTTTTGAGGGTAGGCAATGGACTCCCTTGTTCAAAAGTAAATTTCTACCCCTGGTAATATATTCACTATTAGGTGAGATCATATTTCACTATATTTTTTCAGATTGTGCGTTTTTGAGCAATGATTTCGAAATAAATTCCTTAAATAAAGGATGTTGGTGTATGACAGAACAATTATTAAAACAGAAATTATTCTGGCGCAAATCCACTTTAGGCACCTTAGCCACAGATTTCTGTGTCTGATGCACAGACTTTCCGTATATCAAGGAATGATGCAAAAACCCTAACCTTAACCCTAAGTCATAAAGTATAACCTTAGGCTTATGTATCACGAAGTGTGTTAGGCCGACCTAAAAATTACCTTTGGTTCGGGTCACCCGCCCGACTTCACATTTCGGAGTGATAAAATGTGCGACTGCGGTCACTTTTAGAGGGTTTCAAGAAAAAATAAAATTCAAAGATACCGCCTGCCGATCATACATATTCAAATATCCGACTCTTGTCATTTTATTTACCTAAGGAGAGTTCCAAAATATTTATAAACAGAACTTCGTTGGCGCGAAGTGAAATTAACAGTTCCTACCTACGTTTCCTAGAATCCTACAACGTGAAACAGTCGTATAGAGCCTGGGCCGGGCCGGCCGGCTACTTCATAAACAGAGCCTGAAGGTCGTATGGCACAGCGGCCGGCTTTGATGTACGCGATCGATCGCGTACTATATAGTATACGCATGCTATCGTGCTATACGCGGCCGCAGAGCCGTTTACACTTCGGTTACTCGCTTGTTCAAAGGGACGATTAATCAAGCTCCGTTTTTGGAGCGATTCCTAACACCAGTAAACGACTGGTGTTCACATTTTGAAAACAATGTCATGACTTGCAGCAATGCCAATGGTACATGCAACTGCAAGTCATTTGCATCTCGTGGCTCCTGCATTTCAAGCTGTATACCCTATATTTAACTTGTGAAATTTTTTTTTTATATTCCTGCCTACCCATGTTTTTGCAGGAAAAAAATTAAAAAAAAAAAAAATGTTATGCCTACCTACCGACCCTAATTTTCACAATCCATGTGACCCGAACCAAAGGTATTTTTTTGTTTGGCCTTAGGGTTATGGCTAGGGTTAGGGTTAGGGTTAGAGTTTTTGCATCATTCCTTGATATACGGAAAGTCTGTGCATCAGTTGATGATACACAGAAATCTGTGCATCACTTCGTGATACCTAAGGTGCCTAAAGTGGATTTGCACCATTATTACCATAAATCGTCATTCGAATCATACTTGCGTTACAACAGCCGCCATGAAGACAATTTGGTCATTTTATTAAAAACGAGTATATTATAATACTTAGTTAATACTAGTATTTACGAACAACAACAACAACATCAAATGGCACCGTTGATACGTACAGATGACTTGGCTTTCTCCAGTAGTGCCTTGAGATCTTCATCTTTTTGTTCCTCGCCGTCGTGCGCCGCACTGCACTCGTCTGCAAGGTTGGCCGCCCGTTTCTCACGTGACGATGATTCAGACGCAAAATATGGAAGTTTACTTCGGACTAGTGTTGTACCTACATAGACTAGGTCGGCGGTCTGCCGCTTCGCTCTCAGATGTCCAAAACGCTGCGTATCATCGCTGCTACTTCCCGCCCATTTTAAAGAGTTGGCAGTGACGATGCACGCGACGCAAGACGTTATAAATACACAGAGAAGAATACTTCTGTTTACTACCAACTCCATGTTGATTCGTAAGCGACTGTCGCGCCAAACAAGTGGCTTGGTGAATATATACTCGCGAATTCACAATATAGCCAATAGGAAAACATTAAAATAAATTTGGGCCGGTGAAGTTTGCATTCATAGCAATAAAAGTTTAGACCATCTAGGTTAGACTATACAATACTATAATAATACTAGTTAGACTATACTACTACTAGTGTCTCTATATACTATACTAAGCTAAATAATATACTACTAACACTAGTATGTTTATATATTTCTATGTAATTTTGTTTGTTTGCAATTACCAAACAATTTCCGTCAATAGTCAACTATACTAAAATAGCAACCTTAAAGGGAGAGTTTACTCTAGGTTCTCTTATTTTTAGGTTATAATTACGCTACATAAAAAGTTTCATGGTTCAATCACCATTAGAAATATTTTTTTTATTATGAAATGTTTTAAAACTAACGACTACAGTTTGATTACAACGACGGTGGCGCCACTCAAAGCGCACGATCTGATAAGTTGCGCAAAACCACTTTGATACCAACCAAGTACTGTAATCTGACATACTATAATCTCAATGTACTTGTTATCTCTGTTATTGCACATGTGCTTTCTTCTGAGTTAGTGCAGTATTGTGCTTGTACTGTATCGCTGCATTTACATCACTTACGATATGAAGTTATCAAACTCATATATCTTCTTCTTTACAAATTTATTTATTGTATCCTACAGTACTGTCAACTGATTACTGTTCTTGTATGTTATCACTGTATATACTCATACTGCACCTTTACTTTACTTTTATTTGCAAATTTATTTCAAATTTTCCTCATTTGCAATACAGCGAATATCTGGCGCTCCATATTATGTCTACTGTACATATAGAAGGATAGCTGACTTGATGACCCTATGGTCTTTCGCTACCCCTTCACCCTTCAAAATAATGTTTTCTGCATCATTGTATTTTTGCAAATTATGGTGATAAATAAATCTTTTTAATTTAATTTAATTTAATTAATATGCCAGTCTCCGCTTTTGACTTTTAAATATGTAATTTTAACGAACTCTATTTGATTTTAGAACTGGTGAATCTCTGGTATATATGTGCTGCTCTGCGTTATCTAAATAACGATATACGTTAACGAGGTGTTGCCATCTGCGGAAATTGCAACTTACAAATCTGTGTTTATTAGTGAGATATCGATCGTTAGCAAAAACACAAGTTAACCACAAAGAAGGTATTCATGTGGTGCATCTTTGGCTAATATTAGACAGAGATTAATATTTTAATATAATAGACAGAGCTCTGCTGCGGCAGATGCTGTTCTTCCATTGAACGGCTCTCAAAATCTGCTCTGTTCTGCAGTGTTCGCACCAGCGAGGTCGGTGTGAAGGATGCATCTCATGTGGAAGGCGATTAAGAACTTTAGAAAAGAAGCCCTTTCATCATAACACCATGCACATATTGCTTCTGGTCATTAGCTTGTTCTTAGACCGTAGTCTTGTTTTTTAACTTAACGTGATATTTCTCCACAGCCCCATGGCAACTGCGCTGTATATATATATACTGTTGGTAGTAAACGGCTAAATTTATTAGTTATATATAGTCTTCAGTCTATAGATTTCTAGTCGGTATTTTCCGAGCAGGCTAAAAGTTCAAGAAGGGAATCGAACATTCAGTGCTCGATATTTGGTTGATTACAGCTTGCCAAGAAAAGGAAGGGTGGGGTGGGGTGGATAAAGATGGTGGAGAGGTGGTATATATATATATATATATCAAGAGTACACAATAGAGATACATTAATATCAATGATGTATATATATCAGGTTCTCAGGTTTCTATTTTCAGCTGACATGCAGAGAGCCTCAGGAAGAGATGGTGCTTCTTCTATCTCTGTCTGTATTATATGCACTCCCCCCCCCCCACTCCATGTCAGCTGAAAGCCTGAGGAAGAGATGTACGTCTCAGAAGCTCGCTGATTAAAATTTAAACACCCTTTGCCTATTTTTGTAATCTGTTTTTTATCTATATGGGTGTTCGTGTGTGATTTTTCTACTATCTATCCATCTATCTATCTATCTATCTATCTATCTATCTATCTATCTATC
>NW_014577559.1:156030-158062 GCF_000485595.1 Priapulus caudatus | reverse complement strand
GAGAGAGAGAGAGAGAGAGAGAGAGAGAGAGAGAGAGAGAGAGAGAAACAGAGACAAAGAGAGATGGAGAGAGCAGGAGGGGGCGAGGGAAACAGTGGGAGAGTGAGTGAGAGAGAGGGGGAGGGAGAGCAGAGTTTAACCTATAAACTGTATATTACAGCTCGCTATAGCAATATGATCTACAAACCATTCCATATGTCAATACCATTGAATATTCGGAAATTGCTATCGCACTGTTCGCGTATCTAAATCTACGTTATTCCGAACTTAAAAAATCCGAAATTCGCACTGCTTTCCAACAGTAAGTCAACACGTGAGGATTCGATCGAGCTTTTCACAGTCGCATAAAGCCTATCGTGACTGCCGTAGCAACCTTGGATTGATGGATGGATGGATGGGTGCGCGGACAAATGGATAGGCTTAATGATATGCGAATCAACCAAGGGCGTAGATAGCGGGGGGGGATGCATCCCCCCACTTATTGAATTGGGAGGATGGCGTGTACAATCATCTCCCCCTACTTCCAGGAAGAAAATGGGGGATTCAAAATTTTCTGGGGGGGGGGGACCCGCATACCCCCGCCTGTTTCTTACCACCCTCCTCGAAATCCAGCATTGGCCACTGGCGAGCGTAACAAATTGAGCACCCCACTTCAAAAATCGTTCCGCGGCGCCTATAGAGTACTGCTAACAAAGATTATGATTATGAATATTTGTATGCATATCAAAAGTCAAATTTGAGTTTATCTGACAGGGGCGTAGATAGCGGGGGGATGGGGATATATCCCCCCACACTTATTGAGGTGGGGTGGCTTTCATCCCCCCCCTACTTTCAGGAAGAAAATGGGGAAAAATTTAATATTTTACAGACAATAAATACTGGAAATTTATCTACAAATCCGTCATCGCTATTCATACTCTCCTAATGTATTATTACAGAAATGGAACGTGACATACATCTACTGTAAAATGGCTGTTTATAACTCGTTCCAAGAATGACATTATTTTACTGCAACTCAGACGCTTAATTTTGGACGCATTCCCCATATATGATTTGTTTTCAAATTTCTGGTTGTGTGTGTGTGGGGGGGAGGGGGTTCCGTGTTATTAAGCCTCTGGGATTCAAAGAAAAAAATTACCCTAGAATTCACAAAATTGCACTTACAATATAAATTTTTTTCAATTCCCTTAAAAACTGCCATCTTGAAGGTTATAAATTGCTAAAATCCAAGAGCTTCCGGGGGCTCCGCCCCCTGGACCCCGGGCCAGGGCTCTGCCCCTGCACCCCGCCAGAGGCCCTGAGGCGGGCCCCTGGACCCCACCCATTAAAGGCTTTGCGCCAAGGCGCTCGCGGTGTCCGCTGCTCGCGCGCTCTTCATATACATTGCGATGGAAGTAACAGCGAAATCATCCCCTCCCCCCACAACTGAGGACCTGTCTATGCCACTGGAATCAACAGAAACGATGCGGTTACATTATTCATAAGCACTAAACCGATGCATTCTGCGTGCATTTTCTCGACTTCATGCAATTGCACATTGCAAAAACCCGTCTGCAGGATCTGTCTAATGTTTTTATAACGCCCTGTTTTATACGTGCGACGGCGCATTTGTAATAAAAATTGCGAAATTGCGAAAACTGTGAAATTGGCTCGGTCTCCTTCTCATCTAACCGTATCGTCGACACGGTCCCTTCGTCAGACTTTCTGCGTGCCTATTCTAAGTCGTGTACGTACTGCGCAATGTATCGTGACGTCAAACTATTCCGTGCTGGAAATTTTATTTAACCCGAGCTAATTCGGCGCGTGTACACACACGCGCGCGCTTACACATGCACACATACACACACATACCCGTGCGCGCGCGCACACACACACACACGCACACACACACGCACACACACACACACACACACAACACACACACACACACACACAACACACACACACACACACACACACACACACACACACACACACACACACACACACACAACACACACACACACACACACACACACACACACACACACAC
>NW_014577559.1:154174-156020 GCF_000485595.1 Priapulus caudatus | reverse complement strand
AAATTGCGAAAGGTATGAAATTGGCTAGGTCTCGTTCTCACCTAACCGTATCGTCGACACGATCCCTTCGTCAGACTTTCTGCGTGCCTATTCTAAGTCGTGTACGTACTGCGCAATGTATCGTGACGTCAAACTATTCCGTGCTGGAAATTTTATTTAACCCGAGCTAATTCGGCACACAAACACACACGCGCGCGCTTACACATGCACACATACACACACACACCCGTGCGCGCGCGCACACACACACACACGCACACACACACACACACACACACACACACACACCACACGCACGTACACAAACACACACGCGCGCGCATGATTCAAATCGACGCGTGCATATATACAGACCCCGGGCTAAGATGCGCGCATGATCACATTACACCCCTGTGCGTCACGCGATACCGGTATATGTCACGCAGCAACATCTACGTCGAGCACAAGACGTGTATGTGACATGGCAAGATGATTAGTCGACGAAACCCAGAAGGTCTGTGGTAAACGGGGATGTGTCATTGGGATTTCTATTTTAGATGGCGAGGTACGAGTAGAATAACGAGTAGAATTGTGTCGCAAGGGCTGAGTATGTATATATACTGAGGGCTGAGTATATATATATAGGGCTGAGTATGAAGCTAATATGAGCACTCTCCACGCATCCCACTAAACCTGACACGGCGGAAGAACGTGGTAAATTGCGCGAAACGTTCTCTGTACACGGCTGCCCACATAACTCGCTCGCTACACCGGATGAGCGAACACGCGTGCCGTATAACACCGACACCCCGGTACACGGAATAATCTAGTTCGATTTACGCGTGAACTGACCAGTGTCCATCCAGCGGTTGGAATTCTGGGTTAGTTGGCTGGATTGGACAATAGCCTACCTACCACCGTAGGACGCCGTAGCGGTCTCGGTCTTTTCTGAGCAGCGTACAGCTCTACAAACGCTACCACGTGTATGCCGCGTGGACTCGTCATCGGACTCGCCACTACACCACGTACGTACGCTGCATATCGCAGAGCACTGCAGACAGCGATGCCTCCTGCATCGCTCGCGACGCGTACGCCAACGTAACGTGATGCGCTAACGGCCTCGGCCCAGTGAAGCCGTGACGAGAATTGCACGCGTCAATGGGTTATTCGTCTAATCAGCATCTCTCGTTCTCGGGTTGTGAGTTCGGATATAGGATAGCAGCCATCCGTGAAATCACGCCGGTCGATGTCTGCATGATGATGATTCACTCGTTCCGATCGCGAAGCGCACGCCACGCCGATACGTTAGCTATACTAGGGGGAGGGGGACATTATGGATGAGATTTTGTTACAGCGTAGCGTTCTCTAAACATGGAACATTACAATGCATCAACATCGTCATTAGAGCGCGTGTTCTGCAGCTACGTTGCCTTGATTTTGATTAATCACCCAACAATCGCACATTAGAAAACAAATTGATTAGTGATAATTTGCTAACCAGCAGTCCTAGTCCGGCAATCATTTCCCGCTGTCCGTGAGTGCAATGTTACTGCGTGCCACTTACACTAATTTAGCGTCAGCTTTCTCATCAAACAGGCGACGTTGATATGATTGTGATTACATATAGCCTCCGCTCACGGGGCTAGTATTACGACATGGTATCGCTGTTGTTGGTGTAAATGTTGTTGTTGTTGTTGTTTGTATTTTTGTTGATTTGTTGATATTGTTGTTTGTTGTAGTTACTGTTGTTGTTGTTGTTAATTGCTATTATTATCATAATTATTTCCGGTGTGCTGCAGTGGCTGGGTCGAGTGTAGTGTAGTGACCCGAGAAGAAGAAGAAGAAGAAGAAGAAGAAGAAGAAGAAG
>NW_014577559.1:149022-151522 GCF_000485595.1 Priapulus caudatus | reverse complement strand
GAGATCGGTAACATTATAGCTAATAAAAGATGCAGTGAGAGGCAGCTCGCTATTAGCTTTTTGCTGTTAACACATCTACTACACATAGATTGCTTCTCACTCATAAAGCATACAGGCGCTTGTTATAGCTCTACTGGCACATCCGTAGAAGTTGACTATGATTTAATGATATTATTATAATTATAATAATAATAATTGTTATTATTATTATTTCCAAAGTGGATCACGGCATTAGCCGGTAGCTTCAGAGTTGACCGTGTCCCAACCTGGGACATAGGGATTCAATCCAGAATTTCTGCACTTCTTGGGCAATTTGGTGGCCAGGGAGTTCCTTATTAAAGTTCTTCTCAAACCCATTCTTTACAGAGCCAAGGGCTCCAACCACCACTGGTACAATTCTCTATTATTATTATTATTATTATTATTATTATTATTATTATTATTCACAAAGTTGCGAATGTCACCTTCTCACATATGATGTCAACCGTTAAAAATTTCACACAATGGAAACATAAAAATATGCGGGGAAAACAAATTTGTGTAACGCGTGGTTTTCTCATTTTCTGTGAAAAACGGTCGCGCTTAATTCAATACCACTGCGGTTTGCGCATCGCAACTTCATGCTGGTAATTATGATACATGTCGCCGTGAACCTACATCTCAAAGAGAAACTCCGCAGGTGTTCTCCCTTCTTATAATACTGCGAACAGGCAAGCAATGACGGACAATGGCAAAGCTAATATGATCTCGCAGATGAACCCGAAGCCATAGTGAGATATTGTTTGGCTGCTATACAGTATTACTATTATTAGTTGTATCAGGCCACCGAACTACAGGAGATTATAAAGCACCTGGGAAATATCATTCGAACAAGCAATAGTTGCGAAACGGATGTGAATGCTTATGTGCCCGCAACATGGACGAAATGGAGGACAATAACTGTCATCATCTGTGATAAGACGTTGCCAATCAGGGCAGCATATAGACGGATGTACATATGTTATGCTGTACGGCGCCAAAATCTGGACACCTAAAAGGCAGATCGAGCTTTTTTCTGTGGTAAGCACAGAACAAGGATGCTGTTATAGGTCTATGGCATCTCCTTAAGAGACCGCAAGACCAATGAAGACAGGAAAGCGAGTTCCGGAGTGATGGTGAGGAGAACGCAAGACAGGTAACCCTGCGGTGGTGGTATGAGCATAGCCAGTAGAGAGAGAGAGAGAGAGAGAGAGAGAGAGAGAAGAGAGAGAGAGAGAGAGAGAGAGAGAGAGAGAGAGAGAGAGAGAGAGAGAGAGAGACGACGCGCGCAGCGGGCACACAACACACGACACACACAGCACACGACACACACACCACACACACACAAGATACACACACATACGCAACGCACAGCACGCACACACTACACATACAAACGTACGCACGCACGCACGCACGGCATGGCGGCGCACGACGCACCACACACACATACGCACGCACGCATGCGCGCCTACTAGCACGTAACTGTAACACGCCGAAACATCGTTCACATGAAGATTTACAAAAGCATATATGGCCGTTATCGGGCAGTTAGCTGATCCTCGATTATATATATATATATCTATATAGCTAGGAACCTATTTGGCGCTGAGGGGCAAAGCACGTGCTAGCATGTATTCTGAGAAGGCGATCCGCATTTGACAGATGTATTGCATCTAAATCAGGAGCATTAACTTTCTAAATCTTTCTAATGAGCTCTAACTATGATCCTAATCTTTCTGCTACCCTTGGTCCATTTTTTTCCACTTGGTAGCTACCGCGCGCATGCATAAAAATATAGTGACTTGTTAGTATTTAGCCATGCTCATGACCGGACTGTCAAGGATTGGATTATTGAAAATGAGCTTCATGCCTGGTTCATGTTGTCATGGTTGTCACGCTGTCATGGTTGATTCATGACTGTCATTTGTCATCTGTCATGTCGTCACGCTGTCATGCTGTCATGCCTGTCCATGTCGTCATCGTTGTCAATGTGTCATGCTTGTCCACGCTGTCAGTTTTCACGCTGTCATGTCGTCATGCTGTCATGTTGTCCGACTGTCATGTTGTCATGTGTCATGCTGTCATGTGTCCACGTTGTCCATGCTGTCATGTCGTCATGTTGTCATGTCGTCCATTGTTGTCATGCTGTGCTGCTGCTGCTACTACTGCTACTACTGCTGCTGCTGCTGCCTGCTGCTACTGCTGCGCTGCTACACTGCTGCTACTGCTGCTAGCTGCTACTACTGCTGCTAGCTACTACTACTGCTGCTTACTGCTGCTGTTTTTTGCTACTACTGCACTGGCTGCTTACTGCTGCTGACTGCTACTACTGCTGCTACTGCTGCTGCTGCTACTACTGCTGCTGCTGCTACTACTTGCTCTAACTGGCTGCTGCTCACTACTACTGCTGCTAACTGCTGCTGCTTGCTACTTACTGCTGCTCGCTGCTGCTGCTGCTGGCTTTGCTATGCTGCTGCTT
>NW_014577559.1:131024-142966 GCF_000485595.1 Priapulus caudatus | reverse complement strand
GCGAGAGGCGATCGAACGAGACAGACAGACGCGAGGAGAAAGATGAGCAGCGCGAGACACAGACATAGCAGAGAGAGAGGAGAAGAGGAAAGAAGAGAGGAGATAGAGAGAGAGAGAGAGAGACAAGAGAGAAGGGGGGTGGAGAGACACGACAGAACAGAGAGAGAGAGAGACAGAACAGACAGACAGACAGACAGACAGACAAAACAGGACAGACACGAACAGAGAGAGAGAGACAGCCACAAGACAGACAGACAGATCAGAGAGACAGGCAGACAGAACAGAGAAGAGGAGCATGGCTGGCCCGTTTGCGCTGCGCGGAAGAAAGGACGCGGCAGAGAGAGAAGAGAGAGAGAGAGAGGACAGACAGACAGAGAGAGAGAAGGGCGTGCGGGAAGTATTTCCCGTGCAGAGTGCACGCCTATATTCTTGACTACTGCAGGGAGCGAGAGAGAAAGATCTTATAAGAATGATATTTACTTGGCCTCAGAGAGACAAAGAAAAATCTCATGTGAATGATGTTAACTTGGCCTCAGAAAGTGAGAGCGAAAGAGAGCGAGAGAGAGAGGTCTTATGAGAATGATTTTTACTTGGTCCCAGAGAGAGAGAGAGAGAGAGAGAGAGAGAGAGAGAGAGAGAGAGAGAGAGAGAGAGAGAGAGAGAGAGAGAAAGAGAGATGTGAATGATTTTTACTTCTCCGCAGTTAGCGCGTAACGGGCTATCTTTCTAACTTTCAATACTAGTCCACTTTAAAGTCCGACGACGACGCGACTCTTTCGCGATCCGAAATTGGATTTTGCAAAAACGTCCCTCGTCCGTCATTAAGCGCCATGATGTTCCTTTCATGAGCGTATAAATGGGTTACGGCCGGCAGTCGCATGTTCTCTCTCAAACACGACAGACGGGCTAGTAATGGAGAACACTTACCCCCATATGATGCTATATATATATATATATATGGGGGGTGTACGTGCGTGTATGTGTGTCTGTGTGCGTGTGTGCGTGTATGTGTGTGCGTGTGTGTGCGTGCGTGTGTGCACGTGTGCGTGTGTGTGTATGTGCGCGTGTGTGCATGTGTGCGTGCGTGCGTGCATGCGTGCGTAGGTGTGTGCGTGTGTGTGCGTGCGTGTGTGCGTGTGTGCGTGTGTGTGTATGTGCGCGTGCGTGCATGTGCGCGTGCGTGCGTACGTATGTGTGCGTGTGTGTGTGTGTTTGTGATATGGTACGACGTCAGTCTCTCGCAGCTGCCAGAGTCATCTTAGTCTATCGAGATCAGGTCAATATATGGGAAAAAATATTCTCTTTAGCGTCGAATTTAATTTTGAGTTTTGAGTGTGTTTGTCGTGGGCAGCAGAGCGGACGTTTCTCGTGGCTTTAATTCCCGTCGTCAACACGTTTGACGGAGGCGTGTGTGACGCATCGCAGCGTCACGTTGCTGCGTCACGATTCCGCGGCACGTCACCGGAGTCGCACCTTCACGTCGGCGTCACACGTTCTAGCGTCACGCATTAGTCGCATCCCCTCCACCACCACCACCACGTCACGCACGACCGTCGAACATTTCTGCGTCACATTCTGGCCGTCACACTTTCGTCACCACGTCGCGTTTCCGCGTCGAACATTTCTGCGTCATATCCTTGTGGTGCCCCTCTCTTGTGTGCAGCTTCTTTTGTATATATATTATAGACTTTTGTTTCCAGTACTCTCGAGACAAATGATGTGACAGGCGTTAATGGGGCGACAGGCCATCTCCAGGTCGCTTCCATCACAGCGACTTAGTTATATATATATATATAATTGGGCGTTAAAAATAGGCGGGCAGCTGCATCGGAATCGATATTATCGCTCTGACCGGGTGACGTCTATATTCTCATTGAATGAATGAATAGAATGAATAGTGACCGCGGATGTCGAAAGAAAGGCCAATGAGGATGCTTCATACTATGCGCCGTCATTCACTCACAATAGGCGATTGATTAGGCGTGAAAGTTGATGTATTGATGCTGCATTAACAGCGCCCGGTGTGTGTATGTGCGTGTATGAGTGTGTGTGTGTGTGTGTGTGTGTGTGTGTGTGTGTGTGTGTGTGTGTGTGTGTGTGCGTGCATGCATGTACGTGTGTGCGTGTGTGTGTATGTGCGTGCGTGCGTGTGCTGCTGCCGCGTGCTTTACGCGCGTGTGCGTGTGTGCACAGATAAAATCACGGAGCGGTAACCGCGTGTATATATATCCGTCACCCGCAATCAGGCACCGCGTCTCCAGTGCTTCATTATCCATTGCCGGAAGCTCGTCCGCCCGTTGCCAGCTGTTGACAATTATCATGCCACACCCCACACACCCACGTCATGTCAGCCAGAGATGTTTAATTTCTACGTCTTCCGCAAACAACCGCATATGATGGAACAAGAAGGGTTTCAGGTGTACGTTTGAGAACGTATGTTCTTGTCAGGTAATGGTGTGCGGTAATGGTGTGCGGTGCAAGGTAGTGACTAACCTTGAAAGACATCATTTGGATTCATAAGAGTTTTCCATAAGTTTATGAATATATAAAGGGTAGGGCGGAGTGGGGCTTACACGCACAAATACCTTCATACAATCGCGTATATTTTATTTAGAAGACTAAATAGGATATTTAAATATTTTTACATAACCACATTGTTTCCACGAGCCATTTTACTTTTCATTTGTTTATTTTTCTAAATCGAAAATGATGTTCCTTAGAAGCTTATCGTTGACGTTGATATTGTATAGTACAGTTTTTGATAAGCCCGTCACGCTCAATAGTGGCTCGTCATTTACTTGAAATTAAACACATTAATGAAATAATCTTGCAATATTTAATCCTACCCCTAACTGTAACATTACGTCTAAACCTAACTATAAGCCTCACCCTTACTTTAAACCCTACCCTAACCCTAATCATACCCTTACTTTAACCCTAACAATCATTTAGTGTGGCGGTGTCTTGAAAGTTAAACGCCATCCTTTTAGTTACGTTGAATAAAAAAACATATTTTTACGCTCACGATCGGGAGCGCTTTGTGATTTATTACGCTACGTTTGATCATGTGAAAAATACGTGCAAAGAACGCCGCGGCGACCGCCTTTGTGAAATTGCGTCTCGGTACTTCGTGTCACCCGCTGCGGCGCACTCTGACACATCATGGTGTGCCACTCACTCACGGGCGATTCGGCGGCGCGCCGTGATGCTTGCATTGCATTGCGTGTTCGATGATGCACGCGATACGATACGACTCGTATGACCGTGACGTAATGAGCGAACGGCCTAGCGAGGTATTTACGCGGCCGCCCTATGACACCACGCTGCATGCAGATAGCGCACGTGAAGCGTCGCCGCCATTGACGCTGCGCTACTAATCAAGCTACTGAGCGACTCACGACACACGCACAGCAGCCACTTGAAAGATTCACGCGTTTCATCTCACCTCGGTTATAGTCATCGCGTTTGCGTGATCCAGTTTATTATTCGGCGCGCCGCACTAGATTGTTTTGTTGTTATTGAGGTCGGAGGGTCTAAGAATACGCAGCAGCATTACCACCCTTAATCATATCCCTTTATCACCCGTAAGCATACGCAGCATTACCACCTTTAATCTTTGTAAAGCTGTTATAATGCCATTGTAATACTGGTTATTAACCCTACTTATATTCTCGTGATCGCATAGGGTTCAAGTATATATTATTGCTACTAAATGACTAATGATAGGTGTATATAAATGACGGAACAATGAGATACGTATCTATATTATAACAACATCTTTAATGAACATAGTACATTGACGTGAACGCCCCTGTACTAGGTATCCCGTGAACAGAAAGGTACGCGACAGAAACAGAAATTACATATCTAACGGTGATGTGTATAGCGGTGACAGCAACAGTAACAAAACGTCACGTATGTCGGTTGGCTTGCATAATAGTAAAGAGAGTAATTTTATAAAATGAACGTTAAATACCCACGCCGTGTTCATTGTTTTAGCCGACCGCTACCATTGGCCGAGCCAGCTCCATTGACCGGTGGTCACGCGTGTCACATCACTTGCGCGCTCATTGGCTGATGAGGGTCGTTGGTCACGCTCCTTGACCCCCCGGCTGGCCTATGACCCCCCGGTGGCTCTGCCTATGTATCTGCACGTGCGCGTCTTAAGACAAAGCTCCTTATTCTTCTTCTTCTTCTTCTTCTTCTTATTATTATTACGTTACTATTTCCGTATTACACCATGCACTATATCTACGCTGTGGTGTGGTAATAGGTAGGAAAGGAGATTCAGAGATATTAGACCCGTGATCCCTAAACTGGAGAGGGTGAAGGTGGGGTGGGGTTGGGGGTAAAGGGGGTGAGGACCCCGTATTGGCGCTGAACTAATATTTTTTCAACGGACATTTTTAACGGTATAATGATGTCACTCGTAGGGGGGGGGGGTAAAATCGTCTGCCCTTTCGAATATCCGGCAATATCGACGCCATAGATCGAATCCGTATGTTTGGATGGTTTTACGATTTTGAATCAAATACGCCCGTCTTTTTATTCGCTGGCAAATTATTGTTAGAAAGTGTCTGGAACTATAACGATTTCTTCAAGCTAGTCGACCTCTCCCACTTGATATTGCAGTTGAACTACACCATGTAGATCCGTTTCAAACATGACTACAAATAATATTTTTTATGATTCATGATAATATGTTGATGCTATGCTAATCCTAATCTTACGGTATAGCGGGGAGGGAATTGCTCAAAATTGATAAAGATTGTGCACTTTGTGACAAGTCTTTGAAATTTGGCATGCTGTTAGGTATGGATATAAGGTGTTCAAAAACAACCGCATACAAATTAGGGTGGCCCCCTGGTGGCCACTATGCACAAAATCCAATATGGCCGCCATTGGAAATAGAAAATGTAATATCTCAGCTCCTGTTAGCACTAGATCCTTCAGTAATACCACTTTTTCCACGTTTTCTGGGGCGAGGAATCCATTTCTGAACTTGTTTATTTTTTTAAACATCATTTTCAAGGTCAAAAGCTATATTCAATGTGATTTTCAGTCAAATAGGGCCATAACTCTGGTACTACCGTAGATCAGCATGTATAAATCGCATTTATAACACTAAATTTTCATGCCAATTTTTTCTGATTGTTTTATGTGCATTGTTTGCTTTCATGCATTGTTCATTATGCATTCGAATCTAAGTGTAACTAAAAAATATCATTATATCTAGACATTCAATAAAAAACACTTGCTTGCCCGTATGGGCAATTTGAACGTACACCATCAACATCAGATCGCCCTCGTCTCAAGATGCAAAGAACCCTGTGTATTGAACAATCGTTTTCATCATGAGTGACGAACATCCTTTTGATCATACTTTAACAACAAGGAAGGACACTGATTGGACATTGTGTTGCTTGTGCCAGGACAAATCTAACAGCAAAGATTTGCGATGTCCATATAAAAAGATTTGCGATGTCCATTTTCTATTTCCAATGGCGGCCATATTGGATTTTGTGCATAGTGGCCACCAGGGGGCCACCCTAGTTTGTATGCGGTTGTTTTTGAAAACCTTATGCCCATACCTAACAGCATGCTAAATTTCACAGACTTGTCACAAAGTGCACAATTTTTATGAATTCCCTCCCAGCTAGTACGCCTGTTAGATTTAATGTCACTAGCAGATATTCCTACATTACTGTGGATTTTCAGCGAATTTTATTTCATCTATATCATAAACCGAACAGTCGTTTTTTATTGGATGAATCTCAATTTGATTAACTTATGACATCAGATAATAAACTTCTCAGAGCTTTTACTTTCCTTCGCCGAGTCCATTCCTCGTCAGCTCTAAATTTTCTTGATAGACTCGACATCGATCGTCACTCAGTCACAAGGTGTCAGCTGGTGAAAGCTGAATTGTCTAATTCAAAATACTAACGTGCGCCTAGAACACTGAATTAAATATGAACCCCATCAGCGACTACTCGTTTTGCTCGCATATGTGAGGATATTATAGCATAGGCTAATCAATTCACAACGTTACTGCCCTTTCACAGAAATCTTTATGGCGCATCGTTTTTACGCACACACACACACACACACACACACACACACACACACACACACACACACACACACACACACACACACACACACACACACACACACACACACACACACACACACACACACACACACACACACACACACAACACACACACACACACGCACGCACACACACCACACACACACACACCACACACACGCACACACACAGCATACGATAAGCACACACACACACACACACACACACACACACACACACACACACACACATACCACACACACACATACCACACACACACACACACAACACAACACACACACTACACACACTACACACACGATACACACACCCACACACCAACACACACACATCACACCACACACATACACACACCACACACCACACACATACACACATACACAACACACGCACATTACCCCCCCCCTCGCACACACACAACACCACACACATTACACACACGCAACGCACATTGCCCCCGCCAACACACACACATACACTAGGCACGTCACGCACAGCATCTCCCCCAACACACACATACACACACGACGGCATCATGCCCCCGCCCACAACCACCCCGCGCCGCGCAAAGACAATGCAAAGCAGCCGTCCACATACACAAGTAACCGTAATGCAGCGATTGTATTGGATTGCGAAAGAGCTCGCGTAATAATGTGCGCTTCCCTTAAAACACTTACTATTCATAAATGATCAAACAACCACTTCTCTCCAACAAATAATATTTATTGTTATTTGTTATAGCACTGGGGTATACCGACGCATAACGCGCTCGCATCCTATTTAGCTTACATCCGACATTGAGGGCGCGATAGACATACCTGTTTCCATAGCTACTCCCGTCCCACGTATCTGTCGACGCATCACACACGTCTTTTGCGGTAATTAAAGAGCAGGCAAGGTCAGCTTGCGCGACTGTCGCAAAAACACGCGTCTCGCGTGTAGCCATGCTTTCGCTAACCATCTCGCGACAGACGTGTTCCAGCTGGTACACTTAACGCAGTTAGTTCACTTGGCATTTCCATTCACGCCGCTGCGATATAACTAAAGCCGATACTCAAGGACGCGGGGATCTAGATATCTTAATGAATTGCTTTAGACCTTCGGCATAGGATCTGCAGCGCTACAAAAGACGCTAATGTTGGAGTAACCCGAGTATGGATCACAAGTATAAGAATCGGTGACAGTCGTGGGCGAGCGTGCGCATTCTAACGCGAATTCTGCATCGAGGTGTATGTCTAACACTAAAGCCCCGGTCACAACGGATCGTACGAAATTTTGTCGTGGTGGACTCATAAAATATTTGTCGTGGCCAGAATCTGCAACATGCCCGAAAGTATATATCGAGTGGTCAACAAGCGGCTAACGGACACATCAAAGATGGTTTGGCGATGGGACGCGACAGAAAAAAAAAGATTGTCAGTGCGGTTATGTCGTGGCCGTGTTGTCGCAAGTCAGTCAGTGCGTCAGTCGTGAGTTGTCGGCGCGGCCGCTGTTTTTTACCGTGAACAGGTCCGGTGCGTTCACTCGTGAGATGCACGTGCTAAGTCGTGCGACTGTGCGCCACAACAAGTTCAGTGGGTCATTCTCGTGGGGTCACTCGCGCGCTCCGTCTCCCGATATCTAACGAGGCCCCGGTCTGTTATGCCTGCCATTTGCGGGGTGCAGAGATTTCTCCAGTGCGCGTACATTCGACGTTCTGCCCGACATGTGTTGACATTATGTCATCTTCATTGTTAATCAAAGTAGGCATATACCAGGATTTGGCTCTCAAAGAAGAAACCACAACAAGAGAAAGCGTGGGTAACCTCAGAGATTGGCCTTGGTGATGCGCTAGGGGGCGCGACACTCGCAACAGCTCGTGAAACATGCCAGACTTCCCATTCGCGCCTGATCCCACGAAGTCACCGGCGAGATTCCCGCTCCACACTCTTGCACAGCAATTACTATACTGCACAAACATCAGGCGCAAGCTCGAGTCCACGGCCGAAGCCACCAACGTCGGGGTTTCGCCCGTTCTGGCGCTGCTGCCTCGGCCGATCCAACGCCAACAGAACAATACTTATGCTCGTTGCTGGAGTTCGCTCCAGATCGCCCCTCAGCAGGCCACGCGTTAAGTCGCCCTCAGAGTGAAATAGCCATCCTCATTTCAGCGCCTGACAGGGCGCTAGTTTTTATATCAAGCGTTTATTTGCCCGAGCTATATACCCCTTTCAAAAAACGAAAATGATGTTGCAAGCACTAACGCCTAAAGACTATACGCACGACAGGAACTGTGCACATTTTGTGGCGAGCTTCTACGAAATATACAGTATTTCGTGAGACAATCTTGCAAACTGCTCTCACGACTGTTCCTGCGACAAGCCGTGAGACAGTTGTAGGACAGTCAGTGCGATACGTCATAAGATTGTTTGTACCTAAAAAAAAAACAATTCTGGGCACCCACGACAAACGATAGTTATCGCACGACAGTCGCGAAGACTGTCGCAAGACTGTGTGGACAGACTCACGACAACCACGGAAGAGCATACGATACCACAAAAATCGTGCAACAAAAAAAGGTGCTGTTCCAATTTTTGCCTCACGACGGCAAGTCGATTGCCACGATGCTCAAAATTTCGTAGGACTGTCTTGCGACGACCCCCGATGACCCACGATTTGCCCAAATTTTCTGTCGTGTCGTTGCACAAATGCGTCGTGGGCTCGTTGTGACCAGGGCTTAAGCCACACACACACTGTTCAGTAAAGATTACTCTTAACTAAGTCTTGACAATGCAAAAAACACTCACGCCCACAACTTAGTGCATGGGGGGGGGGCGTGTTAAAATTCGCGCGTGTAGTTCACGAACGTGCGAGTATAACAGCATTAACTGTATTGGAAGTCCTATATACTACCGTAAGAAGTGCAACGCGCGCGGGAATTCGTGCGATCTGCAGGGACATATCAATTGTTGCGTAATGAAATATAATCGTCTGAACGCATAAAACGGGTGGCTGTATTTTAACTTTAAGTAGATAAGACACTACTTAGATAAGAAACTATTCGGTCAATGATTTAGTAATTTCAATATAAAGAGAGAATGGTGAACGGTAAACTACGTGCATAAGTATTTATAGTTAATCCGGATGTCATGCCTACCGAAATTGCGTGTCCGAAGAAAATAGTAACGACTGTAATATTCACTGATGTTACACATTCACCACGTTTTCATCAAATTGGTGACCAATTGCTGTCATGGTTTTAAAATAGCATTACTTTGGCGGTAGAAGTTGGCTAGGATGGAAAAACGGGTCTTCGAGAATAAAGGCACACCATAAGGCAAAATTGAGATTAAGGTAGGCAGATATAAAGTATTTGGAGTGAATGATCAGCGATGCGATCTAGTATAGGAGGATTGGTATTTATGAGTGTCATTTGTTCTATCGTAAGTCAGTTCTAACTTTATCTAAAAATTAGATTAATTAAAAATTACAATGCGAGGCAATTTCGAATTAATATGGATCAGGTGCTGGCGAGGAGTCATAATTAAATTACCTGATTATGTTTTTATATGATCATTATGGCCGCAGTGGACAATTTGTTATGGATACAAAGATGCAGGTGTTCTCCCGTAACGCGTGCTAAAATTTATCGAGAACTAGAAATCACAACACGAAAGTCACACGATAGATATGTAGGCTATTAACGGACTAACAATGGAACGGCCTGGCCCTGGAAAGACCCTGGTGTATGACGTATAGTCATTCCTTGTATCTCAGCTTGTAGCGTCAGCAGTAATTCTTTGTAGCGTAGTACAGAAAGTCAGTTAAACATTATTTTACACACAGCACACACGCGCGCATTTTTCACAACAACTCCGTCAAATACGACACGTCCACGCAACAGTCAGAGATCATTTTCAATAATGGAGTTTATTGCATTTTCATGAAGTGGGAAAAATAAATTATGCCAATTTATTTGTAGTGCTGCGTTAATTACATGTCCTGCATCGAATTTTAATCAGCTTGACAAAATACTACTACACACGACAGCGTAAAAAATGAGAAGCCGGTCTTATCCTAGTCATATTTTAATCATATCATATCTTAGTTATATCCTAATCTTCAATAACACCGCTCATATTAATCCATAACATTGCTCTTCTATAAGAAAAAACCTCAGATTTATTAGTCGGTTGCTCGTTGTAAAATCGCACAATTTATTTTAATGGCATATTATCAACGCTATACGCGCGCAATTTAAAAATAGCTTCGGTTTTTGTCAGCTATAACCCTGCAGCGTGCGTTGCGTAGAGAGAGGCTGCTGATGTCATTTGCGCGGCAATGCGTTTCATCTGTATGCCACCGCGTGGCGATGTCATTTTGAAAGAGCTCAATTTTGCTGCTATGTTTCTGGCTCATTGGCAGTCACGATGGCGTACTTCTACCGTGATACCGTAACGCTAGCTCACGGACTCGCGAATTGGATGTCTGACCGAGCTTGTAGCCGCGCACATGTTTTAGTCTAGCACATAACGGCATCGTCACAGGGTGACAGCTGGCACACACATACCGCTAACACCTTGCTCGTTCACGCGCGCTCTCTCTCCCCCTCATTCTCTCGTTTTCTCGCGCTCTCGCGCGCTCTCTCTCGTCCCCTTTCTTTCCCGCTATGGGAAGGTTCGGCTTGCGCCGTCTCTACGCGAGTCGAAATCCGCATTACAGATAAAAACCCCGCGCTGCGCACACGCTGTTGAAGCGCTAGTGTGTGGGAAGCCTGCAATCAGGCACGCTCGGCGAGGCAGACGGCGCGCTCAACGCTTTCACCCCGCGATCGATGAGTGTAATCGTTTAGCAAACTAGTGCACGTGGGGGGAATTGTGGTTCGGTGGCGCGCGAATCCTGTTGGTAGGAAAAATGTACACGTGTTTCTGTAAAGTAAGATAAGGTTTTTATAAATAACATCAAGTGTTGGCGGCGTTACAATGTGTATGGTTGGCGGAAAATATGGTGTGTGTTTGTAAACCGACATATGGTTGGACTAAATCGACAAACCGTACACGCGTAGTACAACAAACAGTACACGAGTGTAATCGTCCAACGCCTCGCGCCGATCCCACGTTCCCATACGCGCGGCTTTATGAGCGATATCTCTTGTGTTATATTAGCCAAATCTCAATATCCAAGGATAAGCGACTGCAAACCGGGTATCGTTATGGCGACATCGCCGCGAGTAGCGGACGGATGTAGATGACGCTTGTGCTGCGTCGAAGGCTTCCGCCAACAAATCTCAGCTCGCCGTCATGCACTGCGTCCGTGCTTAGCGGCGTAGAAAGATTCTGCTCACAACGCTGACGCGGTACCGAACTTGATATCGCGGCCGGCGGCGGCGGCGGCAACGCTGGTGCTGCTGCTCCGTTAACTAAACTAAATCAGCAAGCGCTGCTTTATCGAAAAAACGGACAGAGCGTGTTTATCTCGCGACCGTCGCTCGTGGCTTCAGTTAATTGAAATTATAGGGATGTTTGGGTCTGTTGGTCTCGATGGTTCCGGCCGGAGATTGCAAAACGATAGGACGCGTACGCTGTCTTTGATTATGAGGCTGAGTTTGCGCGGGTAGGATAACCTGAGCTCAACGGTTACTAGGACAGTGGAAGGAAAGAGGAGGCCAACAAAGAGTAGAGCTAATCCGTATGTCGAAGGGTTGAAAAAAAAACACACAACACGAGTAATCGCGTGAACGCGCGTGGGCGTGCGTGCGTGTGTGAGTGAGCGAGTGAGTGAGTGCGTGAGTGTGTGAGTGAGTGAGTGAGTGAGTGAGTGAGTGAGTGAGTGAGTGAGTGAGTGAGTG
>NW_014577559.1:121941-130046 GCF_000485595.1 Priapulus caudatus | reverse complement strand
ACACGCACACGCACACGCACACGCACACGCACACGCACACGCACACGCACACGCACACGCACACGCACACGCACACGCACACGCACACGCACACGCACACGCACACGCACACGCACACGCACACGCACACGCACACACACACACACACACACACACACAAGTCGGCCTCTTCTTCTTTCTGCTGCTTGTGTGTTAATCGGCTGCTGCCTATAACGTGGCGATTGCATAACGGTAGCGATGTCTTACTCGCCATTTCCACCTTCTATTTACCTGGGCACAGAGATTCTAGATTAATTTATTAAGAAAAAATACTATGCGAGACATACAATTTTGCTCGACAAATTTTCGAGTCAGTCAAGCTATATACCGGTTTATGCATAATTTTTACGCGGTCACGCGAAAATGTCGACATTTTAGCACTTCTTTGCCAAGCATCGCGATTAGAGCTTAATGCACTTACTGCGATGCTGATCGAGTTTCCTATCAATCGCGATTGACAGATAGGTCAATCAAAAATGCAAGAAAAGAAATGGAATTTTGACGGCCATAATTGTCTGTCGATACTGTAGCTTTTGTATACGGTGCCATCGCAGACCCATGTGAGACAAAGATGATCAGTTTTGGTGTTAAATATGTCAACAAGACATCAATATTATTTAACCGCTTATAAGTATATTCAAGTGTAAGAATGCCAAACATCAGTGGATAGTTCGACAGTAGATTATTTCATACTTCGGTTCTTATTAAAAGTACGGCTTGCAGTCACGCGTAGCCACCAAAAATCCTTTTCAAGCAAGCAGATTTGCGTCACATTTAGAGCGCCTCATAATAATGACGAAGTGGCAAAGTCTATTATTCTCAAGTTTGTTTTTGCAAAAAGTTAATTAAGCTAACAAAAATGAAAGTGTGTCGCTCAGTAAGCACCCCGCGTCTCTCTGGACAAACAACGTCCATTCCACTTTAGACGATGTCCGGTTCATTAATTTCGCAAATTTTCATCACGAGTTTTGAGTTTCTTCCGTCTCGTATTTTATTACAGTCTAAGCGACTAATTTGCGAAGGCAGCCCGATAATTGCATGCATTGCAGCGGCTCTACGTGTTCTCATTTGCCTAATTTGTGCAAATTAACGTTTGACGGCTTTACACGTGATACGAGTTATCTACACCCATCTCTTCACCCAATCTTCTCAAACATGCATTAGAGGCCACTCGTCATACTTTACCCAGCTAATTATATACCTAAGCTACGGTGTGTTTAAGAAATTCCTAAACATACTTAAACTCGTCTTTTATATAAAGGTGAGCTGATGTCAAGAGGACTTACACGGGGCTCACGCGACCGATTCATAATGACATTCTACTAGGTTGTACGTGCTAACCTTAACCCAATCGCTATCCCTAACCCTAACCCTAATCCTAACACTAACCTTAGCCCTAACCCTTACCCTAACCGTAACCCTAACCCTAACCATAACCCTAATCATTAACCCTAACATTAATCCTAACTGAAACCCTAGCCCTAATCATAACCCTAACCATAATCTTAACCCTAACCCTAACTCTAGCTCTAGCAATTATTTAACTATAACCATAACCCTAATCCTAACCGCAATCGTAACTCTAGCTCTAGCAATTATCTAACCATAACCCTAACCCTAACCTTAACCTTGACCGTAATACTAACCCTCTCTCTATCGCTACTCTATACGCGGAGGTATTATGTCTCACGGGTTTGTCTCCACAGGTAACCTGCTCGTCATCGTCGTCATTCTGGCGCACCAGAAGATGCGCACGACAACAAATTTCTTTCTCGCTAACCTCGCCTTTGCCGACATGTGCGTCGGCATCTTCTGCGTCTATCCCAACCTCTATACGCGCCTGTGGAAGCACTGGCCGCTAGGAACGTTCATGTGTCGACTCTACAACTTTGTGATGGGCACCAGCTACACGGCGTCCGTTCTCATCCTGGTCGTGATAGCCATCGAGCGCTACCTCGCCATTCTCATGCCGTTCAAGTGCCGTCAGCTTCTGACGCAACGTCGCCTCGTGGTAACAATCGTCGTCATCTGGGTGCTGGCGATGAGTAACAATGCATGGAAGTTCGCACTGTCTCGCGTCATCGTCATCGGCGCTGACTTCCACCTGTGCTCACTGAACCACGAGTTCATCTGGTACTACGACGTCGCCAACATCGTCTTGTGGTACGTGACGCCGCTCTGCGTCATCACGTTTATCTACGTGCGCATCTGTCTGACGCTGTGGCGCAGCGCCACCAGCCGCGCCGTCAACGTCGAGCTGCGCAACCTCAGCCGCGACGCGACGCGCGCGACGCGACTCTGCGTCGTCGACGCGCGCACGACGCACTGCGTCACCGAGATAAGCGACGCCGACGAGCGACGCAACGGCGCCGTGACGCCGCGGGACGCCGTCGCCATGCCAGCGCGGCGGGTGAAGAGCATCGAGAGTTGCGCTGCGCGGAAGAAGCCGCCAGGGGCGCGGCGAGCGCCGGATGAGACGGCCATGTTGGCGCGCAAGCGCGTCGTTCGTCTGCTGATCGTCGTCGTCGTCACGTTCGCCGTCTGCGTGCTGCCGTACCACGTCACCGTGCTGCTGCCCTTTCCGATCTACTACAGATGTCTGCCCGTGCTCACGGGCGTCAGCTTTGTGCTTCTCTACCTGCAGAGCGGGATCAATCCGGTACTGTACGCGATCTTATCCGACCGGTTCCGGACCAGCATGAAGGAGGTGTTTCGCTGTCGACGCTCTCCACGCCCCAACCGCTCGTCGGCCTGCTACTCCTACACGACTGCGCCCACTACCGGCGGTAACTCTAGCAGTCTGTAGTAGCGCGCGCGGGGTGGTGGTGGCGGTGGTAGTGGTGTGTGTGTATGTGTCTGGGTGGGATGGGGGGTCGTAGTGGTGTTTTGGGGAAAGTAGGGTCGTATTAGTGGTGTGAGGGAGTGGATAGTCCATGGAGGTGGTGGTGTGGGTAGTCGTAGTCGTAGCGGTGGTGTGTGAGTGTGTGTGTGCGCGCGAGCGCGCGCGTGTGTGTGTGTGTGTTTGTGTGTGTGTGTGTGTGTGTGTGTGTGTGTGTGCGCGCGCGCGTGTGTGTGTGTGTGTGTACGCACGCCCGTCTGTGTGCACGCGTGCGTGCGCGCAGCACAAGGCGTGATTTTGTGAGCGAATATTCTTATATATCCACGTTTGTTTGTGATCATTGAGTTATATATTGGTTTGTACTAACTAGGAATTCGACGTGTTATTTATTAGATTATCGTAGGCATGGATTTGTCACGTTGATTGGTCAGAGATTCGCTATGTAACGGCATTACGTTCATTATCGGCATCGTGGATATTATCTATTATCTTCATACATTATCCATTTATCCGTAACGTAAAATGAGCCTAACGAAATATTATTGTACGGTACGTGCCTTTAAAAATTAAAACAATTATTATCACTTAACCCAAACGTAGTATTCATAAAAGAACAGTATGATAATATAAGGGATTGAATAAGGTATCACATACCGCATAAGTGCAACTTCACCTAAAGTATGAGCGTCCCGTTATGGTATCCCAATAGAGAGTTTGAAACGATCTTCTCAGTGGTGTGGATTTACATACGGCTATGACATAACCGGCCTGATCCAGTCACGCACGCATAGCTATCCGCCTTCTCTAAATACTTTCCCAGGCGCTGCTCATAGCTCCTTAGAACTATTTCGCTACAATAAATCTACTATTGGGATATTAGCCGCACGGTCTCGTGCGACTACGCGTCGCAGCGAAAATTTTCCTTCTCTGCTCTAGGTAATAAGATCGGTATAATTATACAGGCTTCTGCACAAGCTAGAGCACCGATTAGGCTTGCTTCGCCCGATGAACTGTGATTAGGAGGAGTATATTGATTGAGTTTATCGTCATCATCATGTCTGCATGTTGTTGATGATAATGAGGGGCAGCTCGGTAGCTATAATGCTATGAAATGTGAAACCATGAAAGTACAGCACTAAATTATAGTAATGCATTTGCATCAGTCGTGACATCTTATTCCACGCGACGTCAGAATCGAACCGATCATAGCATTGTGCTAATAGTATCAGAGACGGATTACGCAAATGGCTAGTTGCTTATTCGAGTCCTGTAAATATGTCATATCATCTCGCTCTTGGTAGAATTATAGGTCCGTAATATTAGTATAATGAATGGGCTCTTGGAGATATTAATGGAATATTTAGAAATGTATGGTGGGTGAGTATGCAGAGCTATACAAGAAGTAAACATACCGTAGAAGTGTTATGTGCAATCATTTGTCGTAATCTACTTAATGCCTTGCAGTGTGCGTGCACGTGATTGCTGCGTGTGCGTGCACGTGATTGCTGCGTGTGCGTGCACGTGATTGCTGCGTGTGCGTGCACGTGATTGCTGCGTATGCGTGCACGTGATTGGTGCGTGTACGTGCACGTGATTGCTGCGTGGGCGTGCACGTGATTGCTGCGTGTGTGTGCATGTGATTGCTGCGTGTACGTGCACGTGATTGCTGCGTGTACGTGCACGTGATTGCTGCGTGGGCGTGCACGTGATTGCTGTGCATGTGTGCGTGCACGTGATTGCTGAGTGTGCGTGCACGTGATTGCTGCGTGTGCGTGCACGTAATTGCTGCGTGTGCCTGCACGGGTTTACCGCGTGTACGTGCACGTCTCGCTAGTAAATTTTTGATGTCACCATTAAAAGGATAAGAGCCAACTCTGGTCAGATACCCATCGTAAATCCGTTGATTGTATCATCGAAGCCACACTGCTGTCAATCTATTTATCGTTGTTGCCATTATTCTGCAGGTTATTACTATACGTATACGAATAATGGTGTTCGTGTGTGTGTGTATGTATGTATATATATATATGTGTGTGCGCGTGATCATGAGTGTGTGTGCGCGTGCGTGTATGCGTACGTGTGCGTGTGTGTGCGTTAGTGCGTGTGTGTGTGTGTGCGTGTGCGCGCGCGCGTTCTCGTGTCCGCGCGTGCGTGTGCGCGTACGTGTGCGTGTGTGTGCGTGAGTGCGTGTATATGTTTGCATGTGCGTGTGTGTGTGTGCGTTCGCGTGTGCGCGTGTTTAAGATACACACACGAGAGCTATTAAGCAAAACTACAAAAGAGGAAAAAAACATTTATTGTGTCAGTGTCGATTTCATTTAACTATTATGGTAGTTTAATACGTTCTGTGTGTGTAACAGCTTTGTGTGGTGTATCAGCTTAAGTTGGCTTTGTCGAATAACTAACATTTCGACTATGACGATCGGCTCCCTTTTACTCACCTGATGTATTTAGGAACAGCAGTAGGTCTATAGACGTAAAATCACATAACAATCCGCATATCAGAGGTATAGGAAGTAGTGAAAATTATACAGTGTGACGTTTACGTATGTAATATGACTGTTAACGTTATAATATAGAAGCTATATATATTTTAATTATTTACATTGCATTGTTCGTTGTTTTCATCAAGCAGCCGATTAATATACTAAAAGGTTCTTACCGCTACACGTATATCATTGCACGCTTAATCATATTCACTGCCTGCATTCTAACGTCTTCCGTTCTCACACACATAATCCAACATCATTAGTTGCGAATACATACAAATAGTCGCGGACGCCTTTCACCTTGCCCATGTGTACACCTGTGACAACGTGCTCCGGTCAGATTTAAGCTCACTCTATGGATATCGGAGCCGCACTGTATTTAATATGCGAATTCTTAGCATAACCCGACAGGATATTGCACCGCGGAAGCGGGTGGCCAAATCACGCGTAGTCTAATTGCGCGACGCGTCGATAATTTCCGTACGCCCTTGTCCGACGTTCCTGTCACCATCTATCTCGCATTCATACATCATCACACATTCATTCATTCATTCATTTATTCATATATCCGCACGATATCGACAAAATCACGATGAAGCATATTCGACGCAAACAGATCTCCGCCTCACGCGCGCGTTAACGAGCGACGAACGCGTCACGCGTCAATATGGCCGCCATACGGATCGTATCGGTGGCGGTCGCTCCGGCGAGCGCTCGCTCGATTTCGGCGCATCGCATTTCATCCGACTGAAGCTCAGCGATCGAGAGCGTGGACTGCTGTTGACGCCAGCGTTCATTGCGCTGCGGTACTCTGCCTCCGTCAGCGAGTAGACGTATGGATAGACGAAAGGCAGAGGTGTCTGGTAGAGGTTCGATGGAGGATAGAACGGGTAGGGTAGGAGCGGATTGATAGCGGCGTTGGAACCGACTAGCGGTAGCGGTAAGGGTGCGGAGAGCGGGTAGGGCCAGCCGGGTGCGTACAGGTCGCGAGGCTCCGCTGCGCCCGCCGCGAGCGCCATCGCGAAGCTGTGCGGCCCTCTCAGCATCTTCCCACTCTCCGAGTCCGTTATGGCTTCATCAATCTGCTCCCCGCCGCCGCCGATGCTGCTGCGCTGCTCGGCTTCCCGCGTTGCCGTTAGCAACGGCAGCGTCGGTGTCGAGGCGATACGCGGCTGGCGTGATAAATCTCTGCTCTGGCCTCCTCTCTCCTCGTTCACGTGACTCCGGCCAGTGAGCTCGCGACACGTGACGTCATCGTCGATGACGTCACCCACGCGACCCTCGCCGCTGCCGTTCGACTCGCGATGTGTGACGTAATGGCGCGTGACGTCATCGCGAATGCTATCGCAAAGATTCAACTGATTC
The DNA here is from genome assembly GCF_000485595.1 of Priapulus caudatus. Taxonomy (NCBI): domain Eukaryota; kingdom Metazoa; phylum Priapulida; class Priapulimorpha; order Priapulimorphida; family Priapulidae; genus Priapulus; species Priapulus caudatus. The sequence continues at coordinate 123,314 of NW_014577559.1, read as the reverse complement.
AGTGTGACGTCACGGCCGGTGAAGTCATCGCGGTGGCGGCCTCTTGCGATCAGCTTGTCATCGGAGCAGACCGCATCCATTTCAGTCGGTGGACCCGCCTCCGTTGCTGAACCCGCGACACCCTCGGACAGTCTGAGCGTAAATAGACAGACATACAGTGAGAACCGACCAGTGCTTATATATCTCGCGTGAAAGAAAAAAAACGTGCACGATGCTTTGTCCCAAACGATCGGCGCTCTCTCGCTCAGGCCCTTCATTTGACGCTTCAACCCACGCTGCGTGCACACGAGTCGTTGTTGTTGTTCATTGTTAATGCACTCACCTAGATAACCCCCCCCCCCGTGCTTACCTGTGCATATCAGCAAGCCTCCTGCACTCGCGGCGACGCGGGTCACGTGACCGTGACGTCGGCAACGCTCGCAGTGGCTGCTGCTCGCCACCGCCGCTCTCCTCCTTGACTCGCAGCGGCGAAGACGCAGAAGTGGAACAACCGCGCCCTCTGGCGATCACCGCGGCATTTTCGTTTCGCTGCGCCATTGTTGATGCGATGGATGCGTCACGTGACGGACTGCGTCCAGTGTGGCGTAGTACTGTAACATTGAAATGGTGGCACTTGTTTTAAAATCAGTCTGCTTCTAAGGACACCGCGAGATGGGGGGGGGAAGGTTAAACTATACGGGGCGTAATTATGAACTATTCTTATTCTTATTCTTTCTTCGAAGCTGCCTTCAAACGCTAGTGGTTTGTCACCGCTGGGTTGCCATCCAAAATACCATCGCAATGCCATTATGCATCTTCGGCAGCATAGAAACAATACTAGTTCGATTCTCTATATATTTCTATGGTCGGTATAGCTCCCCAGTGACTGCTCAATAGACAAGTGAACTGAACTAACGATCAGAGCGAGATAGCCGCGCCCTTTGCCGCACTTCGTTACTAAGCAACATTTTTTCGAACGTCTCTATCACAATGCTGATTGGCTAGATCCATCTGCCAATCACTCTAAACCGATAATACAGTTAGTTTGAATCAAAGATCGTAGAGTGAACTACGGCACTCTAGAATCTTTGGTTTGAATGCATGGACAGTCGAACTAGCCAGGCGTTCAGATTGGTAGTTGCATCTAGTAAAGGTGAAAAGCTACTAGCTAAAATCTAAGGCTAAAAACCACATCTACGCTCTGAACACGAAGCGGTCGCGCACGAGAGAGAGAGAGAGAGAGCTAGAAAGAGAGAGAATCAGAGAGAGAGAGAGAGAGAGAGAGAGAGAGAGAGAGAGAGAGAGAGAGAGAGAGAGAGAGAGAGAGAGAGAGAGAGAGAGAGAGAGAGAGAGAGAGAGAAGAGAGAGAGAGAGAGAGAGAGAGAGAGAGAGAG
>NW_014577559.1:111043-120335 GCF_000485595.1 Priapulus caudatus | reverse complement strand
GTGTGTGTGTGTGTGTGTGTGTGTGTGTGTGTGTGTGTGTGTGTGTGTGTGTGTGTGTGTGTGTGCGCGCGCGCGCGCGCGCGTGTGTGCATATGCGCGCCTGGGTCTGCTGCCGCGCACGCGTCTATTCGCCTAACTATATACGTCTAATCATGAGCTATTATGACATGTATTATTAAAAATAATGTATTTTAATAGCTCTTAGTCTAATCAATCATACACCAACACGCTGAGTGGCGTATGTAAACTATGTATGCACTACGCCGCAGCGTACATGGTCTAGCAGCCTCATTCAGGCGCCTAACTCAAGTTCCCACTCACGTAGCTTGTTACGAGACTCTCTCGGTCCGTCCACGGTCACCTTGATGGCTCGCTGGTAGGTAGCTACTTGTGGCGGACAGGTGCCGACAATGATAGTCAAGTTGAAGCTTTTACCTGCGAGAGGAAATCGATCGTCAGGCGCGTGTGCGCAGAGCCGACTACGTGGTAATTAATCCACCGCCTCTAGCAACTGCGGCAAATCCCGCAGCAGATGATATGCGATAGCACACACAGGCACTTGGAGCGTTTCAATAAAATATAATGCTAAATAAATACGAAATCTATTTACTACCAAAGTCTTAATGTTTCTATACTCTCTTTCACCTATTATTGCCGACAATTTCCTGTAAATGCCGTCGAAATGCTCATCTGCAAACACACGCTGGCCGCCATTGCTCACGCTGCACCTGACACTTAAATATATAGTGTGAACTAACTATATATATCTACAGGAGCGTATAATGACAAATATTTGTCATTATACGCTCCTGATATCTACTATATATATATGAACTAACTATATAACTATATATTTAAGTTTCAGTGTGCAGCGTGAGCAATGGCGGCCAGCGTGTGTTTGCAGATGAGCATTTCGACGGCATTTACAGGAAATTGTCGGCAATAAAAGGTGAACGAGAGTATAGAAACATTAAGACTTTGGTAGTAAATAGATTTCGTATTTATTTAGCATTAAATTGTATTGAAACGCTCCAAGTGCCTGTGATAGCACATGACGTTGGTCGCAAACAAGGCTATTGATATCCCCCATCCCCCGAGTTAGCTCGCATATGATGCATTTATCACATAGAATGTTAATCTGCTGTTATCGCAGTGCGTGTTATACAGGATGTTAGAAAGCTTCGTGAACACGCGCCCTATATGATACGCATATTTTTTATACACAGGAACACGCACACACAAATGCATGGCTTATATGAGGAGCACTTTGAAGCGCGCGCGAGTTGTGTTAACTCTACGCCTCCGCTCCGTGACAGGACCACTGCAACCTGCGACAGAGCGAGGAAACAGACGGGGGAAGCTAAATATGTGCATATCCGCTGTTATCTATTTTCGTATTTTCCCTCTAGTTGTTGATCAGCCGCGTTTGAAGTATTGACGTCACCAATATATTGCTTGGTGACGTCAATACTTCAAACGCGGCTGATTATTATTATAGTCATTATACTACATGAACTATATTAAATCTTCTGCATCTCACACCGGGACGTCTTTCTTTTCTGTCACGATTGATCTGCAAACAAGTCAGCGCGCGCGATAACAAGCGATATATAGGGAGGATAGAGAGAGCTGTGCGCACACATGCATTAACTCATTCCGAACATGCTCACACCGGGACGTCTTTCTTTTCTGTCTCGATTGACATTTATTTGAAATGTTCTTCACGTCACACGCGCCCATGTGTCAGCGTGTAGGGTCGGCGCGCGCCTGCGTTCGTGCATGTGTGAGTACGCGCGAGTGTGTGCGTGTGTGTGTGTGTGTGCGTGCGTGCGTGCGTGCGCGCGCGCGCTGTGTGTGTGTGTGTGTATGTGTGTGTGTGTGTGTGTGTGTGTGTGTGTGTGTGCTGTTGTTGTGTGTGTGTGTGTGTGTGTGGTTGTGGTGTCGTGTGTTGGTGTGTGTGTCGTGGTGTGCTTGTTGTGATGTGTGGTGGTGTGTGTTGTGTGTGATGTGATGTGGTGGTGCTGTGTGTGGTGTTGTGTGTGTGCTGTGTGTGTGCTGGGTGTCTGTCTGTGTGTGGTATTGTGTGCCTTGTGTGTGGTGTTGTTGTGCTGTGTTGTATGGTTGTGTGTTGTATGTGTGTGTGTGTGTGTGTGTGTGTCGTGTATCGTGTTCCTGGATGCTGTTGTGTGTGTATGTGGGGTGCTGTGTGTGTGTATGTGCGCCGCGCGTCGTGCTGATACGGTATGTGGTGGCGACGTTAGCGAAAAGGCGAACATGCAGCGCCGCGCAAAACAGCGATATATGATCGAGACGATGAGAAAAGTTAGCCTCACACATGCATTAAATCATTCGAACATGCAGCATATATGACACCCCACAAGCACACACACTCACGTCGCGCGCGCACACACACACACACACACACACACACACACCACACACACACACACACACACACACACAGACACACGACAACACACACACACACACAAACAAACACACACACACACACACACACACACCACCACGCCCACACATGAACGCGCCATGTATGTATATCACTCCCGCGACCCGACCGATCCGCACGAAGCGCAGGTCGATTGAATTTCGCCACTGCGTGCTTGATCGTCGCCGTCGCGTTGCGCACGCTCGGCGAGTAGTTCTCGTCGTTCCGGCTTTGATGCCGTGACCGCGCGCTGCCGTCGGCGACGTCGCCCAGCGCCACCACCTTAAAGCGACGCAGCGTCTGTTCGAAGCCCAGCTGCGACGGCCAGCCACAGCAGCAGAGACGATTCGGACTTGCCCGCTGCGTACGAGCTCCCCCGCGTGTGCTCGCCTCAGCACCGACGACACGCCGCCCAGCGCGGTCTGTCATGCCGGCGTACAGCCAGGCGAGGCTCGACGCGCGGGGTACCGATGCATGCCGCTGCTAGAGCCTCGCATAGCGAGTGTGTGTGTGTGTGGTGCTGGGGGGGGGTACCAAGAGCGTCAGATCGTGCGTGTGCTCTCTGTCGTCCGGCGGGATTGCGTAATGACTGGCCAAATGTAACCTCTGAAGAGCGACGTCGTGTACGACAGTCGTCACGCGCCCGCACGCAGCACGAAGTCACGGCGCCACGCACCACTGCGCGCACACGCCACGCACGCACGCCACGCACGCAACACGCGCGCGGGCCGCGTACGCAACCCACACACGCACCCCCGTTATTAGTAGGTAGTTATGAGTAGGTGGTGGCGGAACTAATGCTAGCAGTCACGTGGCGGTATTGGAAGCGCAGCAGTGACAACCTGCTGATACATAGAAGCGAGTTACGGTGGCGCGGCATGCTGCTGCTAACCGCTCACATCAGTGATGCGCGTGTTTTTCCGATTGCCTGATCTGTGTACACTAGATTCGTAGGGATGTCGTGAGTCTCAATAAATTCACTCTAGATAAATAACGAGTCATCGGCGACTAACGAGCGGCAAGTTATTTTTCTTAAACCTGGTGTGTAAACCAAACAAACAATGTATGGTGAACCAATATGTAACGCTGTGACACTTTCTCTCTCTCTCTCTCTCTCTCTCTCTCTCTTTCTCTCTCTCTCGCTTTCTCTCTCTCCCTCTCTCTTCTCCCTCTCTCTATCTATCTATCTATCTATCTATCTATCTATCTATCTATCTATCTATCTATTTTTCTATCTTTCCCTTTTCCTCTCTTACTCGCACACACACTCACACATTCCCTCTCTCTCACTCTTCACCGTCTATCTCTTTCTCTTGTTATCTAATTTACTACATCTACATCAAGAGTACATAATCTCTACTATGTACTTTTGATCTACATCTATGTCTTTCACGCTTTCTTCTCTATCACACTCTCTCGCCCACTCCCTGTTATTACACACGTCTTCCCACGCGGTTCCACACGGGCTCGCACAGGTGCGCGCTTCCAGGCACCAGCTAGGGCTGGCGTGTCGCCAGGTTTACCTCCGTCTGGCTATCGGTGACGTCACTGCTCGTGACGGCAGCCGCGGAACGGCTCACGCGCGCAGACGATTATATTTACACGGTCGCCTAGCCAACCACGACGCTTACACCAGTCGCCAGCAGGTTCCCTCCGCCCCTCCGCTCGCTGCCGGTCCATCAACTTCCTCGCGTGCTCGCTAGGTCTATTTCTCTCTCGGTCGGCACTCTCCCTATCCCGATCCCTACGCCTATGCTCATCTCTATCCCTAGCCATATCTCTATCCCCATGCCTATCCCTAACCCTAACCTTAACCCTAATCTAAACCTAAAGGCTAACACTACTTATAAATTAAGCTCTACTTCTATCACTGTGCCTAACTGAAACCCTGAGCCTAACGCTAACCATAACCCTATAAGCCTACCTCTACCGCAAACCATTTACCATAGCCATATCGCTAACTCTATTCTTTTATGTCTAGCTCTACCATAGACACGCGGTTGAAAATTTGTATCAATACAAGCGGCTATATTTATACATCAACGCCGAGCCAAGGCATTCAGCTAACGGTGCTGTGGTGCAAGGCGGTATATATATATCGACGCTTTTCGGTGGGTGAGGGAATGTAGCGGATATCGGCTCGTCTCTCGCTGCACTTCCGACGCAGGACGCCTCGTAGCGACACAGCAGCAATTGCTCGTAATAATTCACCGACCGCGCGCGGAAGGAGCGGCGGTATTCTGCTGCAGCCGTCGGCACAGCGCGACGGAATCGCGGCCGCGGCGGCGTTCGCGGCGGAAAGAAACGCTCCGATCGCGCGCGCGCGCGAAAAAAAAAATTGCACAGCGTCGCCGCGCGTGGTCGCAGTGATCGTGATGTTTGCTTGTCGTTGCATGCCACCGCCGCCGCCGCTGCGACGACACGGCGGCGGCGGCGCGCGCTGTTTGATGTTGGGTCGATGCCGCGAAGTGGTTGCATGCGGCGCGTCGGCGGCGTGGCGACGTGGCGGAGCGAGCAGGGCGCGAGACGACGCAGCTGGCCGACGAATTAACACGTCGCCGGTTCCCCGTCCGCCGTTCAAATCGAAGGCGCCGCCGCCGCTGCCGCTGCTGCCATGGTGACGGGCACGGGCGTGCTACATTACGCGTGTGGCAGTCAGCGTAGCGGAGTACAACTGCCTGATGATGCGACACGCTGCTACTTTATGAAAGAGATCAGGGTTGAAGGTGGGCGCAATTGAAGATCGATTTAAACGCTGTTAATATTTAATATGTGCAGGGCAGCGAGTGAGCGAGTGAGTTAGTGTGTGAGTGCATGAGTGTGTTAGTGAACGAGTGAGTGGGTGTGTGTGTGAGTGAGTGAGTGAGTGGGTGAGGTGCGGAGTGTTGAGTTGAGTCAGCAGTGAGTGAATCTGAGAGTGCAGTGAGTGAGTGGAGTGGTGAAGTGAGTGAGTGCGTGAGTGAGTGAAGTGAGTGAAGATGATGTGAGGTGAGTGCCGTGAGCGAGCGAGCGAGGCGTGTGAGGGGTGAGTGAGTGAGCTGCGTGCGTGCGCGTTAGCGAGCGAGCGGAGTGTGAGTGTAGTGAGTGCAGTGGAAGTGAGTGAGGACAGTGAGTGCCGGTGAGTGAGTGAGTGGGGTGCGTCAGAGCTGAGCTGAGTTGCGTGCGTGAGTGAGTGACGTGGGAGTGAGGGTGAAGTGCGCTGACGTGAGTGAGTGACGTGAGTGCGTGCGTGAGTGAGTGAGTGAGTGAGGAGTGAGTGACGGAGTGAGTGAGTGAGTGAGTGAGTGAGTGAGTGAGTGAGTGAGTGAGTGAGGCGCAATTATTGGCCATCCGCCTCTAGCTATCCAAATAGAGCGCAGCTGCATATAGCAAGTGTGCGCGGCCAGCCAGCCGCAAAACACTCCCTGCAGCATCTCTCGTCTTCAATCAGTCATGAGCGATCGGTCCGTCATCGCTTGTTTTTGATGCCGCCATGATTTGAAACTACATTACTCACCAACTCTACACTCTCGAATCACATCGTAATTGCTGCGTAAAACACTGCTGCCGAGCGTATCACACCCACTTCCGATTTGCGAATGTCTGTGAGAGACTGACTGTGTGGTGAACGTGGTTCTCTAATCAGTTTTCGGCATGTTCTACTTCAAACCACATTGATTATATCGCCGCCAGCACGAGGCGAGCGCGACACACACGCGCACGTCGTATTCGATGAGCTCATTCTGTCACGCGAGATCACAATGTTTCTTTTAGGCAGCAAGCATGGTGTGGGAGGTGGAGGAGAGGGAGAGCATGTGCGGTGGTGTGGGAGGTGGAGGAGAGGGAGAGATGTGCGTTGGTGTGGAGGTGGAGAGAGGGAAGAGATGTTGCGCTGGTGGGAGGGTGAGGAGAGCGAGAATGGCGTGTGTATGGAGGTGAAGCGAGAGGGAGGAGATGTGGCGTGGTGTGGGAGGTAGAGGAGAGGCGAGAGAGATGCTGCGCGGTGTAGGAGTGGAAGGGAAGGGGAGATTGCGCGTGTGGGAGGTAGAGAGAGAGGGAGAGACGTGCGTGGTGCGATGGGAGTGGAGGCATAGGAAGATGTGCGCGGTGTGGGAGGTGGAGGAGGAGGAAGCGTGCGTGGCTGTGTTGAGTGGAGGAGAGGCGGAGATTGCGCGATGTGGGAGGTGGACGGAGGAGGAGACGTGCGTGGTGTGTGAGGGGAGGAGGGGGAGATGTGGCGTGTGTGGAGGTGAGAGGGGGACGAGATTGTGCGCGGTGTGGGAGGTGGAGGAGAGGGAGAGATGTGCGCGGTGTGGGAGGTGGAGGAGGGGGAGAGATGTGCGCGGTGTGGGAGGTGGAGGAGAGAGGCAGAGATCGTGCGCGGCTGTGGGAGGTTGGAAGAGGGAGAGACGTGCGCGACTGTGGGAGATGGAGGAGGGAGATATGCGTCGGTGTGCGAGAGGTGGAGGAGGAGCGGAGAATGTGCGCGCGTGTGGAGGTGGGAGGAGAGGAAGAGATGTGCGTTGAGTGCGGGGGTGGAAGGGGGGGAGAGATGTGGCGCGGTGCTGGGAGGTTGGAGAGGGAGAGATGATGCGCGGTGTGGAGATGGATGAGGGAGATATGTGCGCTGGTGTGGGAGTGGAGGAGAGGGAGAGACGTGCGTGGTGTGGGAGGATGGAGTGAGCAGGGAGAGACGTTGCGTGGCTGTGGGAGGTGGAGAGAAGGGGGAAGAGAATGTGCGGCAGTGGGGGGTGGAGGAGGAGGAGCCGTGCGTGGTAGTGTGAGGTGGAGGAGAAGCGGAGAGATGTGCAGCGGTGGTGAGGTGAGGAGGTGGCGTGTGGGAGGATGTTGAGGCAGGGGCGAGAGAGGATGTGCGGCGGTGTGGGAGGTGAGGGAGAGGGGAGAGATCGTCGCGCGGTGTGCAGAGGGTGGAAGGAGAAGGCGAGAGATGTGCGCGGTGGTGGGAGGTGATGGAGGGGAGAGACGTGCGGTGGTGTGCGGAGAGGTGGGAGGGAGGGAGATGTGTGTGTGTGGGAGGTGGAGGAGGGGAGAGATGTGTTGCGGGTTGTGGCAGGCCGTGACGGAGAGGAGAGATGTGCGCGTAGTAAGGAGGTGAGGCACAGGGGAGACTGTGCGCAGGTGTGGCGAGGGTGCGACGGAGAGGGAGAAGGATGTGCGCGGTGTGGGAGTGGAGGAGGGGGAGATGTGGCGGTGTGGGAGGTAGAGGAGAGGGAGGGAGAGCGTGCGTGGGTGCGGGCGTGGAGGAGGGGGAGAGATGTGGGCGGTTGTGGGGGAGGTGGAGGAAGGAGGAGACGTGCGTGGTGTGTGAATGGAGGGGGGAAAGAGTGCGGGAGAAGAGGGAGAATGTGCGGATGTGGGCAGGTAGAGGAGAGGGAGTGAGATGTGCGCGGGTGTGGGAGGTGGGAGGAGGGAGAAGATTCGCGGGAGGAGCGGAGAGTGCGGGTAGGAGGGGGGGAGGGGGAGAGGCATGTGGCGCGCGTTGGGACGGGTGAGGGAAAGAGGGAGACGATGGTGCGCGGTGTGGAGGTGAGGACCGAGGGAGGAGACCTGCGCGGCTGCTGGAGAATGGAGGACGGGAGAGAATGTGCGCGGTGTGGGAGGTGGACGGAAGGGCAAGATGTGCCGCGTGTGGAGCCTGGAGAAGGGAGAGATGTGCGTGGCGGGCGGGAGGTGGAGGAAGGGGAGAGAGATGTGCGCGGTGCCGCAGATGGTCGGCAGAGGGAGGAAGAGATGTGCGCTGGTGTGGGAGGTGGGGAGCAGGGAGAGATGTGCGCGGTGTGGGAGGTGGAGGAGAGGGAGAGATGTGCGTGGTGTGGGAGGTGGAGGAGGGGGAGAGATGTGCGCGGTGTGGGAGGTGGAGGAGAGGGAGAGATTGTGCGCGGAGGTGTGGGAGGTGGAGGAGCGGGCGAGAGATGTGACGCGGATGTGGAAGGCTAGAGAGACGAGGAGGAGATCGTGCGCGTGTGGAGGGTGAGAGAGGGAAGGATGTTGCGTGATGCGGGAGGTGGAGGAGAGGAAGAAGATGTAGCGTGGTGGGGGGCAGTGGAGGTGGAAGGAGGGCCGGAGAACGATGTGCGGCGGTGCCCGAGATGTCGAGGAGGGGGAGGAGAGTGGTGCGTGGAGGAGTGGGAGGGAGGGAAAGAGGGAGGACGATGTGCGTGAGATTGCGGAGGGAGGTGGAAGGAGGGGGAGACGAATTGTGCGCGAGGTGCGAGATGGTCGAGCGGGAGGGGAGGACGGATGGGTGCGAGTGGTTGTGGGGGGAGGAAAGGGTGGAGGAGAGGGAGAACGAGAACCCGATGAGTGGGGGTGGAAGTAGAAGAGCGACCGACGGGAGAGATAGGAGGAGGGGGAGAGAATGTGCGCGGTGGCTGGGGCACGCGAGATGATCGGAAGGAGAGCGGGCAGGGACGAAGATCGTGCGAATTGATCGGTGTGGGATGTGGGAGGAAGGAGGGCAGAACGAAAGTACACGGCCCATGTTTTTTTTGACCGACAGGTAGATGGCGGAGGAGGTGGAGGAGGAGTGAGAGAATGTGCGCGGGAGTGTGGGAATGGTGGAGGAGGGGGGAGAATGTGCGACGAGTGGGTTGGGGAAGGTGGGGAGAGGGAAAGAGAAAGGAAGAAAAAGAGCGCAATGTGCAGCGAGGATGTTGGGAGGTGGAGGAGGGGAGAAGATGCTGGCAGCGGGTGTGGGAGGTCAGAAGGAAGGCAGGGAAGAGAATGAGTGCCAGGTGTGGGAGGTGGAGGAGAGGGAGAGAGTGCGCTGGGCGGGAGTGATAGAGGAAGGGGAGAGATGTGTGGCGCGTGTGGGAGGGTAAAAGAAAGGAAGAGGGAGAGATGTGC
>NW_014577559.1:104161-111018 GCF_000485595.1 Priapulus caudatus | reverse complement strand
TGTGTGGGAGATGGCAGGAGGGAGAGTCGTGCGCGGTGTCGGGACGGTGGAGAGAGGAGGGAGAGATGTGCGCGCGTGTGGCGAGGTCGGAGGACGAGGGAGAATGTGGGCGTGGTGCGGGGAGGTGGAGAGAGGGGAGATGATGCGTGCGCGGTGCGAGATGTCGAGGAGAGGGAGAGGATTGTGCGGTGGTGTGGGAGGCTGGCAGAGAGAGGGAGAGATGGGCGGCGGTGCGATGAAACGAGGAGAGGGAGAGATGTGCGCGGCTGTTGGGACCGGTGCCAGGCAGGGGGCAGCAGATCCTGCGCGGGTGGGCGACGATGGAGGACAGAGGAGAGATGCGCGGTGTGGAGGTGGGGAGGGGGAGATGGTTGCGCGGCTGTGGGAGGTGCGAGGAGGGGTGAGGAGATGTGCGCGTGCTAGGGAGCATGGGGAGGAGGGGAACGTTGCGCGTGTGGGAGGTGGAGGAGAGGGAGAGAGGTGCCTTCTGGTCTCGGAGGGAGCGAGCGGAGATGTGTGTGCGTGTGCGGACGGTGAGGAGGGCAGAGAGATCGTGCCGCGGTGTGGGAAGATGGAGGAGGGGGGAGACGGTGCGCGTTGTGTGCGGAAGGTGGAGGAGCGGGAGAGAGATGGTGCGCGGGCGTGTGGGAGGTCGAGGAGATGCGCGAGAGCATGTGCGTGCGGTGTCGTGGCAGGGTTGGAAGAGGGGTGAGAGTAGTTGGCGCCGTGTGGGAGCGTGGAGGAGGGAGAGGATTCGTGGGTTGGTTGGTGGGAGGGGGAAGAGGGGGAGCATGTGTGTGGCTGTGGCCAGGTGAGAGGCAGCGGGAGAGATGTTGCGCGGGGGACTCGTCGCGGGGTGGGAGGTGGAGAGGAGGGAGGAGATGGTGCGCTGAGTGTGGGCAGGCTGGAGGGAGGGGGGAGAGGACGTGCGTGGGGTGTGGGAGGGGGGGGAGGGGAGAGCGTGTGGTGTCCGGTTGTCGGGAGGCCGGGGAGGCGGCGAGAGATAGTGCGCGGGGGGTGGTGGGCAGGGAGTGAGGAGGGAGAGGATGGTGGCGGGTGTGGAGCAGGTGGAGGGAGGAGGGAGGAGATGTGCGGCGCGCTGTCGGGGAGGTGGAGGAGGGAGAGGATCGTCCGCGGGTTGTGGGAGGTGGAGGATCCGGCGGGGGAGATATGGCCGTCGTGACTTAGGGAGGTCGGGGACGTGATAGATGCGAGGAGTATGCCCCGGCGCGTCTGCTGCCACCACAGCTGTTTCACGTGATGCTCCGGTGACGTCACGCGATGCCGGATTTCGACTTCCACGCGGTTAACATCACGAGAAGAAACGACGCTGCGGGTCCGTCATAGCCGCTGCGCGGGAGGGCAGTTGTCTCGCTCTACAATTCTGGCGAACGCCTATAGGTAGCTACGGGCAATGAGATACGAGCTCTATTTTTTTTAAACGCCGTGAAGAGGTAATTAAGTCTGCCGTTAAACAATATGGCGTCCCGCCTGTCACCTGCTCGTTTTCAGCGAACGACTGCATGCACCATTGCGTTGACCATGGAAACCAATTACCGCATCAACACGTTCTCAATATCCCTTCTAGACCGTCACGTCGCCGTAAAACAAGAACGAAGAGCATTGTCCCTGAAAACGGGCGCCAATATGGGAGGTTAACCTGCGCGCGTTTGCGCGTTCGTGCGATGCAATGTGGGATAGGCGGGCTGTCGCGCGGGTGTACGTGGCGCCTTACGTTCGTGGTGTGCGAGTACGCGGCGAGTGATGTGCTGTGCGTTGTGGTGGTGTGTGCTGTGGCTGCGTACGAGCGTGTCGTGTGTGTCGGTGCTTGTGGTGGTGTGTGTGTGTGATGTGTGTCGTGGCGTGGGTGGGTGTGTGTGTGTGATGTGTAGTGATGTGTGTGGTCGTGTGTGATGTGTGTGAGTGCTGTGTGTGGGTGTGTTTGTTGCCGTGCTGAATGCGCTTTGTGTCATGCGCTTGAGCTCGCAAGTCCGCCAGTGCCGTTTGCGCGTTTACCAAACAATGATGTTTTACTGCGCTACCAGACCTATTCCCGATTTCTCGCAGCGGCAGCAGAAATATCCAGCGTTCTCGGACGTTTAGGGCTTCAACTAATCGAGTTGTCTCCTGTGGCTGGCCGCTCCGTTGGGTGCGACTAAATAGCTGATATCTAATACCTAGCTGTCATCTTTCCGTGCTTCGTCCCGTCACGGACCGATCCGCCCCGCTTAATTATACATGTGTGAGTCGGACGCGCGCGTGTGTACATACAGAGTGCGCTGCTCCTTGTAAGGCGGAGCGAGCATGCATGGCGTGGGTACGATGTCACCATTCATTTACCTTAATACGACACTTTCGATGCAAGTTATTACCGGCTGCTCTATGCATGGACTGCCCATAGAAATCGTTTGTTGCGGTAAAAAATACTCCCGTAAACGACAGCTACTACTAATGTTCGTGAATGTGACAGAAAGAGTGTTCGACAGAATACGCACCGCCGCCCAAGATCACAGCTCATAATACGTAATGTGTTCTGATTACTACTAAAATCATGTATGTATACCTTTGCTGGCTCCTGATTCACCCTTGGCGGGGGAAAGTGGTTTCTCGTGCACTTATCTGCGGACAAATAACACTAACGCCTTATAGATCGATGACAAAGATCTACCGCTAACTTGCAGCATCTATCAAGTATATTTTTTCAATTACAGCTCTATCAGAAACATACGTTTTACTGCTGTAATTGGGTCTAGCTCTTTCAATAAAGTTATTGGAATTTATCAAACATTTAGATCAAAATGGGCGGACGAAGTGGCGTCTGTCGGCAAACGCAAACAGATCATCAACTGTAAAGAGTTCACTATCAACTGCCGAGCCCAATGTAGCACACTACTCACATAGAAGCAGTGAGTAATGCTAACAGTTCTACATTGCTAGCAGCGCGCTATTGAATGACTGTACGTTGATTGGCGCAGTTGTCGCGCCCATGTCATATTTTACATACTGGCGGGCGGATTAAACTGCATATGTATAGATAGAAGCTATTTCTTTCCTCTCTCTCTCTCTCTCATCTCTTCTCTCTTCGTCTCTCTCAGTCTCTCTCTCAACTCTTTCTCTTTTTTTCGCTCTCTGTATTTTCTCGCTCTCGCTTCTTTGATCTCTCTTCTTCATCCCTGTCCGCTCTCCCCCCCTGCTCGCTCTCTCGGCGCTCTGCTCCCTCCCTTCCCTTTCTCCCCTCTCCCCTTCCTCTCACTTTATGTCACTCTTGTCTTCACGCTCCCTCAACCTGTCCCTACCTGCCTTCTGTACATCTCTCTTTCGCGCCCATTTCTTTCTTTCTTCGCACTATCTATGACTCTCGTTGATCTGCCACTCATTCTTTTCGCTCTGCTCGCCATCATCTGGAGCGCTCGTTCGCTCTCTCGTCTCAGTCCCGCGCTTCTCTCGCGCGCTCTTTCTTTCTCCCTCTCTCCCCATCTCTCTGTGTCTTGTTGGCATTCCGCCGTGGTTGTTCGTGATAGGTTTGGCACACGTCGCGCTTAGTCAGGAGTTTGGAATGATAAGTCGCCAATGCACAGCAGGGACGCGGTGGTTATGTTGGCGGAACACAATCGGGAACTTAGTTCGTAAAGACAGGTCACGGATTATCTCTGCTCGGATGTTTCTCTCCCCCCACGCACCCGCCTCTCTCTCTTTCTCTCTCTCTCTCTCTCCCTCTTTCTCTCGCCCCCTCGCTTTCTCTCGATCTCTCTCCATTTGCGTGTACCATCCCCTTCTCTCTCTCTCTCTCTCTCTCTCTGCAGGTAGCAGACCGGCGATGTTTCACCGTACCTCGGACCGTATCGCCAATAATCCCCTCAGCTATTTCGGCTGCTACCTGTTAACATTATTACAGGTGGCCCGACACTGCGCGTAGATTCCCATTCAGCTGACTAATCGCACATTCTAAGAGCGTAGTTCCCCCCGCTACGCCGTCGTCCGTCGACCGAAATATAGATAAAGAAAAGAAAAAAAATATATATAGATAGATAACCTTAGGCACGTACCTACGTCACTGCCTCAGCCGCCTAATTGCCTGCCTGAATCAAAATGCAACGCTATATATATTCTTATAATAAAACGAGGAGAATTTTATATTACGATAAGTACATTCAGATCATGCACCCATTCGTAGCAGCTTGCATGCGATAGAAGGACTCATCCATTCACCATGAAATATATTTACTCCCGCATCACGATAAAACCAGCTGAACCTTCCCCGAGAACTATATATTGAGATTTTACGTCAATAATGCGCATATTGGCGAGTTATTTTTGGGATGAGGCGCGTGAGAGTGCATCCACGGCAGCGGTGACCTATTGAGATGCACATATACGTCGCCTACAGCGAGTTTGCGTCGCATATAATCTAATTTACAAGTTGGGTTAGAAAGGAAATTCGCGTAATATACTTACTTACCTATATTAAGCTATTATGGCTATAAAATATTGATGAAATATGAGGATTTTGTTTTTACGTCGCTATATAACCTGTTTACTATATCGTAACACACACGTGACATCGCAACATCAGCATTTCGCTCGCATGACGAGTTAACGAAGGTCGTTAACTAGAGAAAGGAGTTTTAATCTACTCAGTAATATCAACTCTAATACTCGATGACATGGAAATCTTTGTGTGCATGGAGGGACGTTGAAAGCAAGAAGATAACCAACTGAAGACTTTGAAGAAAGAAGGTCAGCTTGTACGCTCAAGCATGACATTACGCGTGGTGGCTGCAAGCAAAAAACATCATATGCACCTGTAAATCTCCCGAGACTAATTAACTACTAGCAGCTCGATGTCCCCTCGCGCGGTATAGCGTCTACGTGCGATCGAACAACGAATCAAGTCGACGCTGTTAGCAATTACTTTCAGCTACGTAACACGCCTTATCGGCAGATAACATGTTACGTTACGTATGTTTAATCGATTTTCGATTAGCATTTGGTATGACAATCGATATTAGTTGCAAAAAAGAATCGATCAGAAATGGATTTTCGTGACGTAGAAGCATTCATTATCCTAGGTTTTTAAAAATTAATAATTCATTTTACGCCACAGGCCGAGTGACATTCTATTCTAAGTGCATTACAAATTTAATTCGCAGTTTAATCGAACATCTAATTAGATTTGCTTTCGCTATCTATAGACAGGATGTACTCTCGATTAATCACTGTATCAACGCAGAATCTCTCCCAGATCAACACCTACAGAAGTTCCAGCTACAGAAATCCCGATAATTATCCTCAAGAATATCGGTCACGCGCACCTATAGCGGGATGCTAACGCGGCGTGAAGGGAATCTATACCTATATATCATTGGTTAGCTTATACAGTCTTAGCACATATGTCTCATTTACGTGTATATAGCACGATGTGGCATTTACGGACGCAGTAAGCATTAGCTTGTTGCGTTTGTTGTCATGCGCTTGAGCTCGCAAGTGCGCGTGTCCGTTTGCGCGTTTACAACAATGCATGTTTACGCGCCACCAGCTATTCCCCGATTCTCCAGGGCATCAGAAAATCCAGCGTTCTCGACGTTAGCTCAACAATCGAAGTTGTCGCCCTGTTGCTGCCGCTCCGTTGGTGCGCTAAATAACTGAATATCTAATACCTAGCTGTCATCTTCCCGCTTCGTCCCGTACGGACCGATCCGCCCGCTTAATATACATGTTGAGTCGACGCGCGTGTGTAGATACGAGGGTGTCCTTGTAAGGCGAGCGTCATCATGGCTGGAGTGTCACCATCATTTACCTTAATCGACACTGATGCCAATTATTACCGGCTGCTTATGCCAATAATGACTGCATAGAAATGTTTGTTTGCGTAAAAAATACTCCCGTAAAACGACCAGCTACTACTAATGCTTCTTGATTCGACAGAAATGTGTTCGACAGAATAGCGCATCGCGCCAACATCACAGCTCATAATACGTATGTGATACTCACATAATATGTTATTATACCTTGCTGGCTCTGATCAACCCTTGCGGGCAGTGGTTTCTCGTGCACTTATCTGGGACAAATGCACTAACGTATATATCGAATGACAAAGATCTAACCGCTAACGCACATCCTACAACTTAATTCTTTTATTTCAGCTCTACAAATACGTTTTACTCCTTGATAATTGTGTCTACTCTTTCAATAAATGTTATTGAATTTATCAAACATTTAGACAAAATGGCGACAACGGCAACGCCAAACGCCAACTAGATCATTATGTAAAATGTTCACATCAACTGGCCGAGCCCATGTAGAATACTCACATAAAAGGCCGTGAGAAATGTAACAGTTCTACATTGCTAGCAGCGCGCTATTTGAAATACTGACGTTGTTGCGCATGTGCGCGATGTCAGTATTTTACATACTGGCGGGCGGATTAACTGCTATGTCATATAGAACTCTTTCTTTCATCTCTCTCTCTCTCTCTCTCTCTCTCTCTCTCTCTCACTCTTTCTCTTTTTTTCTCTCTCTTTATTTCTCGCTCTCGCTCTCTTTGATCTCTTTCTCTCCCTGTCTCGCTCTCCCCCCTCTCTCTCGCTCTCTGCTCCTCCTTTCGCTTCACTTCTCCCCTCTCCCCTTCTCTCTCACTTTATGTCACTCTTGCTCTTCCCTCCTCAACCTGTCCTACCTCTCTTCATCTCTCTTTCGCGCCCTTTCTTTTTTCTCTCTCACTTTCTATGACTCTCTTGATCTCCACTCATCTTTCGCTCTGTCGCACTCTGGCTCTCGTTCGTTTTCTCTCTCGCGCGCTCTTTCTTTCTCCCTCTCTCCCCATCTCTCTGTGTCTTGTTGGCATTCCGCCGTGGTTG
>NW_014577559.1:96426-101500 GCF_000485595.1 Priapulus caudatus | reverse complement strand
CTCTCTCTCTCTCTCTCTCTCTCTCTCTCTCTCTCTCTCTCTCTCTCTCTCTCTCTCTCTTTCTCTCTCTCTCTCTCTTTCTCTCTCTCTCTCTCTATCTGTGTGTCTCTCTCTCTCTCTGTGTGTGTGTGTGTGTGTGTGTGTGTGTGTGTGTGTGTGTGTCTCTCTCTCTCTGCGTCCCCCCTGCGTCCCCCTCTTGTGAGATAATTACTCTATGTGAGACACAATATGAAGAGGCGCTCGCTCGTGAGTTATTATCATCTCCAAAAAAGCCGTATGAAATCAGCAGTGGCCTGCAGATAATGTCGCTTTGTATCGCGCCCGCTTCCAACCTCGTTGTTACTGCTTCAAAAGCAGGTTATCGTCGCGTAATTTCACCTAAATGTTTCCGTTATTGTTCAGGGAGGCATGGGAGGGGGCAGACATGGACACAGTTAAACGCACGCGCGCGAGCCGAAACACAGATGAATACACGAGGGGAGGGGATGAGGGGAGGGATCGATGCACGTGCGTTACGCCGCGCGTAAATACATATGTCCCTGGCCGTGCTTTGTGGCCCCGCGGAGTCCGTCCCGATGTCGTGACGCATGTATTAGGCGTGAATGCGCATAGTGATCAGGGGTCGCGAGCGAGCGAGAGAGCACAGGTGCGCGCGCGCGCGGGGGCAGCCAGCCAGCCCGCGACACCGGCCGCACAAAGACGCGTGCGCATCGCGGCGGCGGCGTCGGTCGTGCGTCACTCATCGGCGAAATTACCGGGTTAACCGTCGCTGAAACCCCGAGCGCCCAGGTACTACTAGCCTACTGCTGCTACTAAGCCCAGGTCCCTCGCGCGCACGCGGCCTCGCCTGTTGCAATTTTCGGGGCGAAAATTATCGCCGCGACCTCGTGGCTGACTGCGCGCGAACAATCTCTGGGGGCGTGCGGCGTGGAAACAGGGGCGCGATGGCGGCCGCCGAACGACAACACGCGGGGCTGCAACGAGAGAGCGTACAGGGTCATTAGTAGAGGCAGATTATCGGGACCTTAGTGCAAGCAGGCCACCTGTTGCTGCCGCGCGCGAGGAGTCAGCGATGATTTTGTTCGTATCGGAGGATGATGCGAGATAGAGAGCTGCATTGTGCGGCGGTGGTGTGTGGATGAGTAGGGGTGTCATCACTGGTAAACACACGCATGCACGCACGCACGCACACGCGCACACACGCACGCACACGCGCACGCACGCACGCACGCACGCACACGCGCACGCACGCACACACACACACACACACACACACATACACCACACACACCACACACCTATACGTATACCAGAATGTTTACCTAATACCTACCCCCCCCCCTCGGCCAGAATTATGTTCTGGGCAATTTTCCAATCTAACAGGAACAGACACCCTCCCCTCCCATACGTCAATGAATAGGCGTAAACAAGTAGACCTAAGCTAACAGCATAGAGCCTATGAGACGAAACAGATAATTATCTCAAACGCCCATATCTCAACTTAAGGTTTCAACTCATCACGCTCTCTGCAGAGAACCCTATACAGCAACCATGTGCCCTTCTCATGCCTCGCGTACTAGCAATTGTATTTTCTGGCACAATCTAAAGCTATATCAGCAGCCATTTTTCCTCGCCGCTTGTTGACTGCCGAGATGTGGCATTATAGCTGCCTGTTATTACGGACGATATATAGGGTGTTTATATTCCAAGTGTTGATCTAGGTTTGAAGATCGAAACGATCACGCGGAGGATTGATATACTAAACATTATGGTACCCTTTCAATTCCGATAGTGCATTCCCATGTTCCTTTAGTAACCAAGCCATTTTTGAGACCTTTTCCACACAGAAACTTGTGTGATAAAAACGGCGACAGAATTTTACCACGTCAGTATATCGATTGCTGCGAGTGCAAGTGTGCAGCGAAGAGATGGTTTGTGTATATTCACCAAAGATACAAAGAAATATTATCAATAATATAATATAATCGAAATAGGAATTACATAATTACATGCAAAATTATTCGTCAAGTTAAGGTATTAAGTGCACTTACTACGTTATGCTAACATACACCGACATCGACATTGTGTGATGTGTTTATGGATAACGTGATAATAATTCAATGCATCCAAGCATGAACTATACAGTTTAAAATTATATTAAAAAATCGTTGTCTCTTCGTTGACAGTAGCTAGTATATGATATAAAATTATCAAATGAGCTGCGAAAAAAAACCGAGACACACCCACAATTTCAACATGCCATTTGCAAAACTGGTTGACACAACATGTTCTAATCTCCCAACTAGTTGCTATAGATCGGTTGGACGCGCAACTTTTGCGTTTACACTGCCGATTGTCAGTTGGGAAGTTGCGAAGTTGGTATAAATCGGCAATTCGCCAATACAAAGTTGGCAGTGTAAACCCAGCTTAAATCGATTACACTTTTGTCGTCATAGAACTGGAGGTGACCGACCATCAGGCAGCAGCTGTGAGAAAGTGAAAGCTCGGGTACTGTGCAAGGTTGGCTATATTTTTACACGGCGTGAGACGAGCTGGCGTGATGTGCGCGTCTACACTCGACTCTGCAAGTCTAGGAGACGTGTGATCGACTGCGAATCCTACAATCCACCGAGTGCCAGGTGATTTTGTCAGAAACAAAATTAGGTTAACATTAACTTCGACTCGTAAACCGTTGACAGAAACATCGTAAAGTTACGAGAATAAAAAATTCTCGAAAATTTCCTCCTAAAATTACAGGAGCATGTCTTGCAGTGCAGAAGTATGGGAATAAACTCATGACCGTGTCGTTTTTCATCAAATATTATTTACATGTGGTTAACCATCATAATATGCTTAAATATTACTGTGATGTACAATAAATGTGTATGAATTTGAATTTTGTGATCGATTCTCATCCAATCAGCAGACTTGTGACAGCAAATTATGAAGTTCCTGTTATCGTATACGTTTACACATAGCTGCGATGCGTTTCTGTCAAGGCTATTCTCGTAACATTAACACAAATCGTAAGTGTTATCTTAGCATTAACATTAGCATTAACTTTACGATGTTTCTGACAACGGCCCACAGGAACCTGTGCGGACCGGTGAGTGTATGACACGTACATAGATTGCCCCCCCCCCCGCGGTGAATATATTTTCGGTAACGTACGCGTGGACGGTGACATCAATATTGATAATCAACAGAGCTAGATCATCTGCTATTGGCGACGTGAAGCTGTGTGAACTATACCGTGAAATAAACGAATGATGATGCATTGCAAGAAGTTGTACGTGTCACGGATTCGTAACGCATCCCTGCTGCTCGAGCTCACAGCTGCACGAACAAGTATATGAGAGTATACCTGACGAGATATCATTCATTTATATGCAATAAATTATATTTATGCTGGAAGTAAGCCAAAATATATTGACTTCGGGGCAAAATAGCGGTTATTAGATGATTGAGAGCAGCACATAACTTCATTTATGTATACCAAGTGACGCAGTAAGGGGACGAGATTTTGTAATGAAACCAGAGACAATCTGTAAATTAGCAACACTCCCGACGACAGACGTCACACACAGAGACACACGCACGCAGACTCGCACGCACGCAGACATGCAGACAGACACGCGCGCACACACCCACGCGCACACGCGCACACATACGCGCGCACGCCCACACGAGTACACACACACACGAGTATACACACACGCGCCCACGCGCGCACGCACGCACACGCGCGCCCACGCGCGCACGCACACATGCGCCCACGCACGCACACACGCGCGCGCGCACGCACACACGGGCGCACGCACGCCCACCCATCGGCCATGTAGTGATCCGTGAAACCCTCGTTATACTACATAGCCACCCCGCCACGCTATACACATCAACTGGGAGCTGCGCCTATCCCTCCGTCATTACTCAACGTAATCACGACATTTTTCTCAATCTCCGAAGAATGAGCTTCGGTTATGACCCTCTGATCTGCGAGCGTTAAGACGAGCACCCTCACAGCGGTTCACTGATTACGTGAAGGGTGCAGGGCTACGTAATGACCCCCTTGCGCTCTTAATGGATGATCAACCACGACTAGATCGAGTTAGTGGGAAGAGAAGGATGAGACTGTCGCGCAGGCACGTAGGCTGCATTGCATCAAATGCAGGAGGAAAGGTAGAACCAAGACGTACTCTTAGAATACACGAGGTGCTGGGGAGAATGACGGAGGTAGCTATGTGCGAGGGATGAGCCAGAGTTTAATGCGGAAGAGATGAGGAATGGCGGGATAAGAAAGCGAGAGTTGTGCTGTAGTGAATACTCCACACAACAGGTGCGGATGACGAGAGAGATGGAGAGATAAAGGAGAGTGAGATCATCTACGCACACTACATGCAAATAGAATTGACCAAGTTAATATATAACTGGCTGTCACCACCATTACAACTTATTCGTTGTAATTTTATTTAAACCTATCGGTGTTATTCACAGTGATGTAGTAGTATACAATGTCAGAGTATCACTGGCACGACCCCATGATATGCTAAATAGACAGAGGGAAATAGCAGTAACGAGATCTAGCGTTGGGAAACTGTAGACATAAAGGGAGATAGCGAAAAAGAAACTTAGTGATACGGCTGTATATAGAAAGCAGGAGAGATAGGGAGAGACGAAGACAGAGAAAGCTGGGTGGAGAGTAAGTGAGGAGAGAGGCTCCACCCCCGCTTCTTGATGATGTCGACGAAGTTCCACCATTCCGGCCCGTCACTAAAAAGCAAATGACATGAAACTGTGAAGCAGAAGCGATACGGCAAATGAATCGTGAATTCTAATATTACATAAGTCAATCATAATAGTGCATGTTACATTACTACTGTTACAACATATTTTATCATGTTAATACTCATAATAGATATAGATAGAGATATGACAAATATAATTACAGTGTAAATACACATGAATTAGGGCTTGTTTTAATCTGGCAGCAGATATTGTAACTATAATAATGTAATCATATGGTTATAAGGATTATAAAAGTTATTATGAGATTAAAGAACAAAATATTAAATTA